>NW_011198345.1:0-432 GCF_000146605.3 Meleagris gallopavo
CGTCTCGCCGTCCTGCTGTCCCTGTCCCCGCGTGTGGCTGTGAGGCAGAGGAGGAGCCAGCCCCCATCCATCGCCATGGGCTGCTCCTGCCCGCCACAGCCCTGGCTCACTCGGCTACTCGGCGGCGATGTGTGGCTGGCACTGCCCTTCTGCTCAGCATTCCGGGCTGCTGTGACACCCAGCTGGCTCTGGAACGCAGCCCCCCCCACTCTTGTGCTCTTGGGACATGGCTGTGCCAGCTGCAGGCTGCTTCCTGGAGCTGGTGGCTGCCCCTGGCAACGTGGCCGTGCCATAGCAGGGCTGGTGCTGCCTGCCATGGGGCTGCTGCCTTCCGCCGTCCGTGTAATAAATGATCAGTTGTTCATCCCTAAATGTCTCGATGGTGCTTTGCCCATGTCTGCATGGCGTTCCCAGCCCTTGCCTTTCTCCCAT
>NW_011198346.1:0-530 GCF_000146605.3 Meleagris gallopavo
AAAAACAAGATCCCGGCAAAAGAGATGTCATTTCATACCGCAAATATCAGCCTTCTCAAAAAAAAGGCACTTTCTCCAAGAAATATCTGTTTTCTCCATTTGAGTTGAAATTCTTCCCGGGAAATACAAGCCTACTGTAAGATTGTAAAGGGAAAAGATCATCTATTTTTTTCTGAAATAATTCTCCATGTAAGGGCAAAACAAATTATTTCTGACTACACTACGTTTCGGATAAAATTGCTATATCTGTGAGAAAATGCTATATTTTCGGTAGAGTATGTCCCATTTGGGAAAGTATAGTAGAATTTTCAGTGGAAAATGAGTGGACTTTCGAAGAGAACTGGCATTTCTGGGAGGAAAGGTCTTATTTTGGGGGAAATGGTCATCTATCTGAGTGAAAGCTGATGTTTCTTGGAGAAAATGCCAGCTTTTGGAGAACAGATATAAGTGAATTATTCCGCAGGGAGAAGCCCTTCTGTACTTTCTCTTGCTGGTCTCTTCACTCTGTCTGCCACAGAACTGATATTTTA
>NW_011198347.1:0-1002 GCF_000146605.3 Meleagris gallopavo
GAAGGAAAAATTGCTGGAACAGAGATGCCATTGGTTTATCCTAGGGTTTATTCCAAGGCTGCGTGTTCTAAAAATTCTGGTATAGTTTTGAGTGTCGGAAGTGGCCATGACCTTTCTGCTGCTATCAGTTCATTCCGGGGTAATAACTGCAGCTGACTGCAGCGTTGGTTTTGTTGTTCCATCCCCACAAAAGATATTCGGAGAATCTGAGAATCTGTTTTTTTTCTGTTCCTATTATTAGTATTACTGCATTATTAGGATGATGGCTCATTGATGTTCATAGATTGCTCTGAAAGGAATGCCTCCTATTTATTTCCATAGAAATGACAACAGATACATAGAGTGAATTCTCAGCTACAAAACTCTGTTTTTCAACACTGTTACCAACATTAGCTATGCTTTTTTTCCAGTGTTGAACGAGTGCTTGCATGCTGTGCTTGTTTAAAAAGAAAAAAAAAGAAAAAAAATCTGGCTGTTTGTGTGGTTTGTCTTTTGCATTACTGTTGCTAGTGCTGAAGCCTCACTGCGCTCACATCCACGTGTTGGTCTTCACAAATGCGCACTTCCATATCAGTTACTGTGCTGTCATTCTGGCCGTCTGTCGCCTTGCTACAGAATGAACTGAGTGCTGGCAGGAAGGTTCAACCTCTGCTGTGTCCACCTGTGACGTTGTGGTCAGCATTATAAAATAGGAGGCATTCCTTTTGGATCAGCCCTTGCATAGTTATGAAAAATTAAGGTTTGTAATGGCTGGCTGAGTAAATTAGTGGCTGCTAAGAGAGGGGCACAACTCTAAAAGAACAGTAGTTAGACACTGGTAGCTTTCAAGGCCAATTTAAATAACGTGGCTGCATTGGGTTATTTATTTATTTAATGTTATCTTTCATTGTCATATTTCCTGAAAAGTCTTCAGGTCTGGCATTCTAGGCTTGATTTTGAATCTGCAAACTCTAGTATTCTCGAGCAACTCCATCCTGTAAGTGGATTAGATTTCATACTCCA
>NW_011198348.1:0-516 GCF_000146605.3 Meleagris gallopavo
CTCGATTGCTATCGGTGAGCAGTGCTTTCTGAAACTCATTCCCACAGGGCGCGCAAGAGAGAACGGGCAGCTGCAGGACAAGCTCCTCCTGACACCGACTGGGAGAGAGATCAGAACGGAGGCAGAGGCGGAGCGGAGCTGGGGGAGGCTGCAAAGGAGGATGGACTCGACCAAAGAAACAACGTCTCCATCCCATTCTCCTGGTCCTTTGAAGAAGAATTTGCCGAGCTGTGCAGCAGAATCAGCACAGACCCCTCCCTTCAGCCCACACATCGCAGCAGCTCTCCCACTGACAGTGTCTCTTCCATTGATAGCTGCAGTCCTTAGGATTCCCCAGAGCCACCCAGTGCCCCTGTTACCGGCGCTGAGGGCTCAGGTTCATTGCAAGCTCCAACTGTGTAACCAATAAAGACATCCTATTCCAAAGCTGCTGCTGTGACCATTTCCATTGGGTTATAGGGCACAGGGCTGGGGCCAGCACTTGGTGCAAGGGAAGCAGTCGGAGAGCCGCACGCC
>NW_011198349.1:0-674 GCF_000146605.3 Meleagris gallopavo
GCGGAGCGGAGCTGGGGGGAGGCTGCAAAGGAGGATGGACTCGACCAAAGAAACAACGTCTCCATCCCATTCTCCTGGTCCTTTGAAGAAGAATTTGCCGAGCTGTGCAGCAGAATCAGCACAGACCCCTCCCTTCAGCCCACACATCGCAGCAGCTCTCCCACTGACAGCGTCTCTTCCGTTGATAGCTGCAGTCCTTAGGATTCCCCAGAGCCACCCAGTGCCCCTGTTACCGGCGCTGAGGGCTCAGGCTCATTGCAAACTCCAACTGTGTAACCAATAAAGACATCCTATTCCAAAGCTGCTGCTGTGACCATTTCCATTGGGTTATAGGGCACAGGGCTGGGGCCAGCACTTGGTGCAAGGGAAGCAGTCGGAGAGCCGCACGCCAGGGAGGGCCTCCTTGGGCCCAGCCTCAGCTTGCTTGTCTAACTGGGCGGTCACCCGAGCTCCCACCAGAGCAGGGAAGTGCTGGGGAGACTTGATAGGCGAAGAGTTGTCCTTGAGCTCTTGTTCAGAGCTACTGCCTCTAATGAGGGCACACAGGGAAGGAAGGAGGCACTTGGAAGGATGGGCTGCCAGCACTGAGCACATCCAGGAGAACCAACGTGGCAGCAGAGGCTGGCAGTACAGCGAAACTGTACAGTGAAGCTGCAACAAATGGAGCAGTACAG
>NW_011198350.1:0-874 GCF_000146605.3 Meleagris gallopavo
GAGGGCTCAGGCTCATTGCAAACTCCAACTGTGTAACCAATAAAGACATCCTATTCCAAAGCTGCTGCTGTGACCATTTCCATTGGGTTATAGGGCACAGGGCTGGGGCCAGCACTTGGTGCAAGGGAAGCAGTCGGAGAGCCGCACGCCAGGGAGGGCCTCCTTGGGCCCAGCCTCAGCTTGCTTGTCTAACTGGGCGGTCACCCGAGCTCCCACCAGAGCAGGGAAGTGCTGGGGAGACTTGATAGGCGAAGAGTTGTCCTTGAGCTCTTGTTCAGAGCTACTGCCTCTAATGAGGGCACACAGGGAAGGAAGGAGGCACTTGGAAGGATGGGCTGCCAGCACTGAGCACATCCAGGAGAACCAACGTGGCAGCAGAGGCTGGCAGTACAGCGAAACTGTACAGTGAAGCTGCAACAAATGGAGCAGTACAGAGAAACTACACGGGGTAATTGTTGGTGCCTTCAGGAGAGCAGACGACAGCAGTGCTGTCCAGCTGGACAGTGAGGGCAGCGAGTGCAGCTGGAGTGCTGAGAGACTGCCTGAGAGAGCACACTTTGGGTTCGGCTCCTCACAGCTGAGGAGATGCAGGGTTGCGGCCTGCGGCACCTGCAGCAGCCGTCTCCTGTGCCTTCCCCGCGCTCACAGGAAGGCCGGAGCCGGGAAGGATTCTGCACCTGGGGCAGGACAACGCTGGATATATGTATGGACCGGGGAGGGGGCGTGGCAGAAGAGCTCTGTGGAAAGGCACCTGGGGCTTCTAGTTGGTGACAAGTTGAACGTGAGTCAGGGGCAGTGCCTTGGTAAAGCAGTCGGTAATACAGGCTGACTGTATCCTGTTGGGCAAAAGGCAGGGCACTGCTAGCTGATCAAG
>NW_011198351.1:0-1241 GCF_000146605.3 Meleagris gallopavo
GACCTCGTCACCTGCACAGTGCTCCAAGAGCACCGACTGAACAAGCCCAGTACATGCCAGTAAAAATTCCTGCATCAAAAAGGAACAAAGATGGCAGGGCAGGACAGAAAGAGGCAGTGTGCATGTTGAAAGGCATTTCAGAGCCTAGTGGCTCTTGCTACAGCACACCTGACTCGTGTTCAAAGCTGAACAGCCACAAGAATACCTGTTTCCATCAGCTGCCGTCATCCAAAACAGCCAGACTCCTGAGGTCACCTGGCCCAAACATTCTGTTTGCTCAGCACTTTCTTCCTGCAAGAGAGATGTGATCACGGCACGTGCATCAGTTTTCAAACACCCATCCTAGCAGCAAGGAGCAAGGAGTGGCACTAATACTTCTCCGTGGTGGGAATCCCAACAGCAGGTGTTGTGCTAAAGGAGTGAGGTGAAGGGAACATCCCTATCAAGACACAAGCCTTAGGATGGAAGGTTGAGTTATGGCATGCTGACCAGAAGAAAAAAGGTGACTCCTACCTTGTACTTTTTTTCTTGTTGTCTCTCTCATCATGCAGGTGACCTGAGGATGACCAAAGCCTGTTGCCGTGAGCTTTGCTGAACCCATCGATATTGTGGCTTAGAGGTATTACACCAGCACGTGGCATAGGAGAGCTCTGTAACTGTGGGAATGCGGTGTTGTTTCTGCAGTAGATATGAAAAAGAGCAATTGGTTTGAAGAAGTAGAACATAATGCATTTTTATTCTGTAACTTATCCTTAGGAATAGTTGATCTGAGACGTAAAAATTCTGATAGGTTAGTAGCATGTTTTAGAAGCATTATTACTGAATTATGTGACTTAGTCTTTCTTGCAAAACTGCATCAGCTGTTAAATGTTCCAAACAAAGTGGGTCTAGTGTTAGGGATTAGAAAACACATTGTTAGGATAAGAAACTGCCAGCAACAGGAAACCAGATTTAGCAGACATCAAAGAAGCCGGGGCCTCTACACAAGGCCGGACCGTCTGACTCTGTGAGAAGGCTGGGATGTGACAGGCAGGCACCAACACACTGCCCTGTCTTTCTCCCCAGCTCATCTTTGTGGAAGGAAGGACAAGCAGATACCCGCCAAATAATGACCAGGTGTGAAATAAGGTAATTAGTTAACTACAGATTTATGCTTAGGCAGCAGAAATTTATGTTTAGTATTTAGTGTTTGCATGTTTAGTAAAGCATCGAGAAGATTGTGAACCTAAAGTACTCAGCCA
>NW_011198352.1:0-534 GCF_000146605.3 Meleagris gallopavo
ATCTCTCTCAGATTGGAGGCTGTTTCTCTCGACCAGGAGACTCTCTCGCTCATTTTGCACTGTTTCCCTGAGACTCTCCTTTTCAATTTCACAAACTCTCTCCCTCTCCAGGATAGTATTGAATAAGGCCCGGTAAGCATTAGCCAGGCCCCAATAATTTGGGCCTCCTCAGATCTTCCTGAGCCGCGACATTCCTGTCTCAAATATCTGTTTAAATTTTCAGGGTCTTTCAGGTGTTCTGGAGTAAAGTTCCATGACACCGAAGATTTCCATCTCTCTAAAGTCTCACCCAGGCCTCTCCACATTCCCTGCCACTCAGTATTTACTGGTTTTGGGGCAGACTTCCTCAAAATATAATAAATACTAATAATAAGTGAAATGGTGAGCAGTACATTCACGGAGATTAATAACGTGATCAGGTGAGCATTGAAAATCCGCATAAAGAATTCAAAGGAGAGGCTGGAAACCTGCTTAAAAATCCCCAACCCTGTAAAATTAGCAGCTCCCTCTGGAATGGTATGCCACATAATATGC
>NW_011198353.1:0-629 GCF_000146605.3 Meleagris gallopavo
CACAAACTCTCTCCCTCTCCAGGATAGTATTGAATAAGGCCCGGTAAGCATTAGCCAGGCCCCCAATAATTTGGGCCTCCTCAGATCTTCCTGAGCCGCGACATTCCTGTCTCAAATATCTGTTTAAATTTTCAGGGTCTTTCAGGTGTTCTGGAGTAAAGTTCCATGACACCGAAGATTTCCATCTCTCTAAAGTCTCACCCAGGCCTCTCCACATTCCCTGCCACTCAGTATTTACTGGTTTTGGGGCAGACTTCCTCAAAATATAATAAATACTAATAATAAGTGAAATGGTGAGCAGTACATTCACGGAGATTAATAACGTGATCAGGTGAGCATTGAAAATCCGCATAAAGAATTCAAAGGAGAGGCTGGAAACCTGCTTTAGAATCCCCAACCCTGTAAAATTAGCAGCTCCCTCTGGAATGGTATGCCACATAATATGCAGATGCCACATAGTTATTTCCATCCATGTTTTCAATTGGCTATATATACCTATTGCTCCATAGAGCAAAGTGGTGAACTTAATTAAGGCCCAGTATGTTTTTAGCATTAAGAAAGAAGAGACAGTGGCATGCAGCCCCTTAAAAGGCAGTTTCAGTAGAGAAAGCATTTTTTTCTCTTTTTTT
>NW_011198354.1:0-1291 GCF_000146605.3 Meleagris gallopavo
CTGGAAACCTGCTTTAAAAAATCCCCAACCCTGTAAAATTAGCAGCTCCCTCTGGAATGGTATGCCACATAATATGCAGATGCCACATAGTTATTTCCATCCATGTTTTCAATTGGCTATATATACCTATTGCTCCATAGAGCAAAGTGGTGAACTTAATTAAGGCCCAGTATGTTTTTAGCATTTAAGAAAGAAGAGACAGTGGCATGCAGCCCCTTAAAAGGCAGTTTCAGTAGAGAAAGCATTTTTTCTCTTTTTTTTTCTTTTACAGAAACAAGATAGCAAGGCTCAAAGTTTACAAATATCCTAGAGTATTGGCCGTCCGCCTGGACTTTTCAAGGTCACGCTTTCAGATAGTACTGGTGAAACAGATAAACTTTCCCAATGAAGCTGTCTGAGAGCGGAGAGAGAGATTTGTTACAAAAAGCTAAAAAGCAACTGTTGCCCGCATTCTCCACCAAGAATGTCAACGGTTTACGGGCTGGTTCGGCCCGGTTCCGTGACTAGAAGGGCGGAGGGATCCGCGGATCTGCGCCCCCGGAAAAAAGAAATAGGGGACCCGGAAATAATTGAAAACAGTGGCAACAATATGAGGTGAAACGAAGTAATTTACTAAATATGGTATCAGCAGAATTTTTATAAGGAGAGAGAGTGTGAAATTGATGGTGGATCGGCCTCACCACAACGCTGAGATGAGAAGCGCAGGCAGAGAAGCGCAGGCGAAGCAGTGCAGGCAAGAAGAGAGCATCAGGTGACCTTGCCGGGAGTTCTATCTCCTCGCTGACCGCAAAGCCCCCTGGGAAATGCAGCTCTTCTTCTCCTCTGGACAGGCACCCGGAACTTGAGCATCAGCAGTCAAACCCCCAGTGCATTACATGATGTTATGATTGGAACACTGATAATGAAAAATCATGAACCATGACACTGGGGATCAGAATGGGAATGTGGGGGAACTGAGGGGGGCAGTGAGGTGGGGGTGGAGGAGGACTGCAGGGATCAGAATGGGGAACTGGAGGGAGGAGGGGGCTCCAATAGTCAGATGGGAGGGGGACCACAGAGGACGGTGTGACCCTGGGGGTCAGAAAGAGAGACTGGGGGGTTGTGGGTGAACCACTGGAGGGGGACACAGAGCACCTCCTGCCACCAAGCAGAGGTCCTGAGCGACACAGAAGCCCCACGGGGCCAAAGCAGAGCAGCATGCGGCCCCCGGCTCCCTGAAGCCCAGTCCCCTCCTCGGTGCCCCCCCCAAAACACCACCTGTTTTGAAGCTGAGGCGGCGCATATCCCCATC
>NW_011198355.1:0-597 GCF_000146605.3 Meleagris gallopavo
CCCGATGGGCCCATGAGACCTCAGGCCATCAAGGGAGAGATGCGACATAGTAAGTGGGCTAGAGACCGAGGGTGGATTTAACTATGGATGCTATTGCGCAAATCATTCACGACTGTGACACGTGTGCCACAATTAAACAAGCCAAGAGAATGAAACCTCTCGTGGGAGGAAGGGCGATGGCAAAAGTACAAATATGGGGAGGCATGGCAGGTTGATTATATCACCTTGCCACGATCTCGTAATGGTAAGCGTTATGTGCTCACCATGGTGGAGGCAACAACTGGGTGGCTTGAAACCTATGCAGTACCCCACGCTACCGCCCGAAATACCATACTAGGTCTTGAGACACAAGTCCTGTGGCGACATGGTACCCCAGAAAGAATTGAGTCAGATAATGGGACTCATTTTAAAAATTCTCTTGTAGGTACCTGGGCTAAAGGTCATGGTATTGAGTGGATTTACCATATTCCCTACCATGCACCGGCCTCAGGTAAGATTGAACGATACAATGGGTTGTTAAAAACTATGCTGAAAGCAATGGGAGGCGGTACATTTAAGCACTGGGAGAAGCATTTGGCAGAAGCCACCTGGTTAGTC
>NW_011198356.1:0-539 GCF_000146605.3 Meleagris gallopavo
AATCATTCACGACTGTGACACGTGTGCCACAATTAAACAAGCCAAGAGAATGAAACCTCTCTGGGAGGAAGGGCGATGGCAAAAGTACAAATAGTGGGGAGGCATGGCAGGTTGATTATATCACCTTGCCACGATCTCGTAATGGTAAGCGTTATGTGCTCACCATGGTGGAGGCAACAACTGGGTGGCTTGAAACCTATGCAGTACCCCACGCTACCGCCCGAAATACCATACTAGGTCTTGAGACACAAGTCCTGTGGCGACATGGTACCCCAGAAAGAATTGAGTCAGATAATGGGACTCATTTTAAAAATTCTCTTGTAGGTACCTGGGCTAAAGGTCATGGTATTGAGTGGATTTACCATATTCCCTACCATGCACCGGCCTCAGGTAAGATTGAACGATACAATGGGTTGTTAAAAACTATGCTGAAAGCAATGGGAGGCGGTACATTTAAGCACTGGGAGAAGCATTTGGCAGAAGCCACCTGGTTAGTCAATACCAGAGGATCTATCAATCGTGGTGGTCCAACCCAGTCC
>NW_011198357.1:0-852 GCF_000146605.3 Meleagris gallopavo
TAGAGACCGAGGGGTGGATTTAACTATGGATGCTATTGCGCAAATCATTCACGACTGTGACACGTGTGCCACAATTAAACAAGCCAAGAGAATGAAACCTCTCTGGGAGGAAGGGCGATGGCAAAAGTACAAATATGGGGAGGCATGGCAGGTTGATTATATCACCTTGCCACGATCTCGTAATGGTAAGCGTTATGTGCTCACCATGGTGGAGGCAACAACTGGATGGCTTGAAACCTATGCAGTACCCCACGCTACCGCCCGAAATACCATACTAGGTCTTGAGACACAAGTCCTGTGGCGACATGGTACCCCAGAAAGAAATGAGTCAGATAATGGGACTCATTTTAAAAATTCTCTTGTAGGTACCTGGGCTAAAGGTCATGGTATTCAGTGGATTTACCATATTCCCTACCATGCACCGGCCTCAGGTAAGATTGAACGATACAATGGGTTGTTAAAAACTATGCTGAAAGCAATGGGAGGCGGTACATTTAAGCACTGGGAGAAGCATTTGGCAGAAGCCACCTGGTTAGTTAATACCAGAGGGTCTATCAATCGTGGTGGTCCAACCCAGTCCAGCTCCCTACATACCGTAGAGGGAGATAAAGTCCCTGTTGTACATGTAAAGAATATGTTGGGAAAGGCAGTTTGGGTTATTCCAGCCTCTGAGAAGGACAAACCTCTTCGTGGAACTGTTTTTGCCCAGGGACCTGGGTCCACTTGGTGGGTGATGCAGGAAAACGGGGATGTTCAATGTGTACCGCAAGGGAACTTGATGTTGAGGGAGTGCAGTCAGTAATTCCTAGTGCGTGTGTTTATATTTGTTTGTCTATATTAGCATGATGTAGT
>NW_011198358.1:0-527 GCF_000146605.3 Meleagris gallopavo
CTGAAAGCAAATGGGAGGCGGTACATTTAAGCACTGGGAGAAGCATTTGGCAGAAGCCACCTGGTTAGTCAATACCAGAGGATCTATCAATCGTGGTGGTCCAACCCAGTCCAGCTCCCTACATACCGTAGAGGGAGATAAAGTCCCTGTTGTACATGTAAAGAATATGTTGGGAAAGGCAGTTTGGGTTATTCCAGCCTCTGAGAAGGACAAACCTCTTCGTGGAACTGTTTTTGCCCAGGGACCTGGGTCCACTTGGTTGGTGATGCAGGAAAACGGGGATGTTCAATGTGTACCGCAAGGGAACTTGATGTTGAGGGAGTGCAGTCAGTAATTCCTAGTGCGTGTGTTTATATTTTGTTTGTCTATATTAAGCATGATGTAGTGATGTGGAATAAGGGGTGGAATGTCATGGTTTCATGATTTTCTATTATCGGTATTCCACATCATAACATCATGCAATGTACTGGGGTTTGACTGCTGATGCTCAAGTTCCGGGTGCCTGTCCAGCGGAGAAGAGCAGCTAC
>NW_011198359.1:0-489 GCF_000146605.3 Meleagris gallopavo
GGCACCGCTACCGCTGCCAGGCGGGAGCCAGGCGGCAGATGGAAGGTGCCGTCTCCGTGCCGAGGTTGGCTGCAGCACCGCTCCTGTGCTGGCCGTGGACCCGTGTACCTTTGGTGTCGGTGCACGTCGGACTGGAGGCACGCCCGCTGCGGGGCCGACCTCGCTCCTCCTGTTCCGCCTCGCGCCGGCGGGTCGCTCCTTGTTGGCGCCAGCCATGCCGGAGCTCATCCTTCAGATGCGTCTGCTCTCTGCCAGATGCTCCTTCAGGATGCGGGACCCACCGCCGCGCTCTGCCTTTATACCCCTCCCGGGTGCCCGTGTCACAAACGTCGCCACGGCGACGCGATGACAGCGTGGCCGGTGCTGGCCGCTGCCCATTGTGACGCTGGCACCGGCAGCCTGCTGCCCGGCCCGGCTGGGAGTGCTGAGCCCTCTCTGCTTTCTCTTTTCTTTGCTCTCAATGCAATCTTACTCGTTTGCCTTTAGTGG
>NW_011198360.1:0-988 GCF_000146605.3 Meleagris gallopavo
GGGAGCCAGGCGGCAGATGGAAAGTGCCGTCTCCGTGCCGAGGTTGGCCTGGCAGGCACCGCTCCTGTGCTGGCCGTGGACCCGTGTACCTTTGGTGTCGGTGCACGTCGGACTGGAGGCACGCCCGCTGCGGGCCGACCTCGCTCCTCCTGTTGCGCCTCGCGCCGGCGGGTCGCTCCTTGTTGGCGCCAGCCATGCCGGAGCTCATCCTTCAGATGCGTCTGCTCTCTGCCAGATGCTCCTTCAGGATGCGGGACCCACCGCCGCGCTCTGCCTTTATACCCCTCCCAGGTGCCCGTGTCACAAACGTCGCCACGGCGACGCGATGACAGCGTGGCCGGTGCTGGCCGCTGCCCATTGTGACGCTGGCGCCGGCAGCCTGCTGCCCGGCCCGGCTGGGAGTGCTGAGCCCTCTCTGCTTTCTCTTTTCTTTGCTCTCAATGCAATCTTACTTGTTTGCCTTTAGTGGCCGTCGCCCGAATCCGTCTTCAAGCAGGTGATGCGGAAACAAGTCCTGTTCCAAAGGGCTCTACCCGTAACGTTGCAGACCCGTTGTCAGAAAGTTGCTTCGTTTTGGCTGGAAGTCGTTGATTCCTTGTTGGGACGCCCAATAAATGACCCGGCATCCATCCTCTGCGTCACTGTTATGACTCCATGGCTCCCGCGACCCTGCCGGGCAGGGAGTGCTTTGTTTGGGGGATCCCAGAGATTCGCTTTCCTCGCAGCCTTCCGAGCGGGAGGAGACATCTCACACGGACACTGTGGGCAGAATCGCCCGAAGGAAGGGAAGAGGAACGTAGAGGGGACATGGGCTGAGTTGAGGAAGAGGGACGTCGGATTGGACGGCATCGAGTTTGCGAACAGAAAGAGGAACCCAGAATGGTGGGGGTTGGAAGGTCACCAAGTCCACCAGCCCTGCCAAAACAGGTTCCCAGCAGTGGGTCACAGCTGTCACCTGTATTTGTACCACTTCTGAGCGGATGTCACG
>NW_011198361.1:0-748 GCF_000146605.3 Meleagris gallopavo
GGGACGTCGGATTGGACGGCATCGAGTTTGCGAACAGAAAGAGGAACCCAGAATGGTGGGGGTTGGAAGGTCACCAAGTCCACCAGCCCTGCCAAAACAGGTTCCCAGCAGTGGGTCACCAGCTGTCACCTGTATTTGTACCACTTCTGAGCGGATGTCACCGTGCTGTCTTGGGAATGGAACGTTGTTTCTGCATTAGATATTACAAAGGGCAATTGGTTTGGTTGGAAATACCCAAATAATTCTCGAGGACGGTTGCTGCAATAAAGCAGATTCGATTCGCAATTGCCACGTCGGGCCTCCTGCAAGCAGGAGAGCACTCAGAAAACAGCGCTACATCTTTATCCCCTGTTGCCCGACGCTGATCTCTTTCTGCCCTGGTTCCTCACTGGCTGAGCACTGCAGCTTCACACTCTCGCTTCACTCATCACACAAATACCAAGTAATGCGGTAACGATGTTTCTAAAATACGCTACTAATACGCATATGGTGTTCTCACTTTCCACATCAGCTGTTTCTAAGGATGTGTTACAGCTTAATTCCTTAGGTCAACTGCCCTTATCGATGTTCAGTGCGGAAACAACACTTTCACTTTGCTCACCAGCACCTGGGAATCAGTCTGGAGAAAGCCGTTCTGGGGAAGCCAGAGACACCGCGAGTCTCAACGCAGCGCCCCCCAGAGCCGTGCTGTTCGATGGCGACAGCGCGTGCGCCGCGGCGTCTCCATAGCGACGGCGCGTGGGCGGTG
>NW_011198362.1:0-551 GCF_000146605.3 Meleagris gallopavo
GTTTATTCTAGGGAGATAGAAAAGCAAAGAAGTTCTCTGCCCTTGCTCCTGCCCTTTGTTCCTGCCTCCACCTGCCACCAGCGTGCAGCCAGGAGAGGAGGGGCGCTCAGGAGCATGATGGGAGCCCTTCGTATCTGTTGAGTCTCCTGACCTTCCAGCTCTGCAGAGACATCTCGTGTCTCAGTGACAGTCTGCAGCCCCCACAGCCCCCCGACCCGGCCCCAAAGGCCCGCTGCCTCTCTCTCCCCACACGCACACAGATGGGCCCGCTGGGCACAGGCACCGCTGTCCCACCAGCGGATTCGTCGCCCGGCCCGCAATGAGTCTGTCAGCACCGCGTGTTTATTTCGAGAGTGCCGGCCCGGGCGCCCGGTGGTTTCCACAGGAGGAAGAAATGTTTCCCGAGGAGGGCCCTGGCACACACTGCCCCGAGGAGCGGCGCACGCTGATGTGTGGAATCAGACTCTGTGACCACAAAGCAGTTATAAAAGCAGGTGTGTTTAATCAGGGCTGCGACTCCGGGTGCAAGGGGGAGAGCTGCTCCTAACTCG
>NW_011198363.1:0-587 GCF_000146605.3 Meleagris gallopavo
AGCGACATTTGTTTCGCTCCCAGGGAGAGAGAGCGTGACAGAAAGTGGGGAGCGATCCTTTCTGGCCTGCGGAGAAAAGACCTCCCTACGGAGGTAGTGCAGGAGGCTGAATTCGCACGTTCTCGGCATCGGAATTGCACTGCTTCGCTCTCATGCGTAGAAAGCGGCACTCGCGCTGAACCGCTCCGGAGAGTTTGCCGACGCTGGTCGAGAAATCACGCTTCTCCCCGAGTGCCGCTTTCAGCCGTCAGCAGCGCTCTCGTGTTTCTCACTTGCCGAGAACGGGCGACTTGTGCCTGCTGCTTTTCTCCGACGCGCGAGCGGTCTCGTGTCCGCACGTCGGAGAGGAGCGGTTTGCACTTCGCCTTGGGTACCTGCAGAATGCACTAGGCCGAGCTCTGAATACGACGTCTCTGCCTTCATTTCGAGCGGCAATTCTTTTTTGGTGTTGTTCTCCATGGCTACACTTGTGCATGCTCGGAGGAAAAGAGTGGAGAGCAAAACCCTCTCTAATAAGGCTGTTGGAAGTTCGGGGAGCGACATTTGTTTCGCTCCCAGGGAGAGAGAGCGTGACAGAAAGTGGGGAG
>NW_011198364.1:0-702 GCF_000146605.3 Meleagris gallopavo
GTTCAGCTTGCCCCAGGATGCCAGGTCAGACTGAAAAGAATTTTCAAATTACATCCATCCTGATTTCTTCACGTATTGTCCTTGTTCTTGAAGAGGAACACCCTCGAGTCTCCTGAAGAAATCACCATTTCAGACGTGCGTATTGTTTTCCTGTATAACCAATTATTCCTCTCAAGGCTCTTGTTCTCTAATGTGTCTTTTCTTCTTCTGCTCTTCTCCTCTTGTGCTCATCTCCTCATTGCTTTGCTGTCTTGCCTGTATCCAACCGTTTTCTCTATAGCACTTTTCATCTTCTGAACTTCTTTCTTACCTGCATCCTTTCTTCTTCTTCTCTTCTGTTCTTCTTTCTTTCTGTCTTGTCTGTATGCGCTCTTCCCCTCTTCTGCTCCTTGAGTGCTCTTGTCAGCATCCAATCTGTGCGCCACAGCTCTACGTCAGACTTCATTTTGGGGTGGAGGAAGGTATGTAGGGCCAGATTTGTACCAGAAAAGCTGTTGTGCTGTGCCCAGAAGGTGATGAAGAAGAGCCGTCAGGAGCCAGCAGCACAAAGGCAGCGTGTTTCTGCGAAGGCCACAGCGTAAGCACGCGTGAACTTGGAAGGACTCCTTTGTACGTCTGCAGGAACTGGTTTTGAGTGGAGAATTTTCTGGAGTTGTTTCCAGTTGTTGCTCAGAGGAGCTGAGGCTTTTCTCCTCGTGTCTT
>NW_011198365.1:0-619 GCF_000146605.3 Meleagris gallopavo
ATATAAACTCTGTGTGTGCAACAATAAAGTGAAGCTTGATCACTCATATTGAGTACTGTCGTGCTTCCCCGCTTGAGAACAATCTGATTAGGACGCCATCCGCGGCACATCGCTAACACGGTACGAGTTTGGCACCAGGCAGTAGCAGCCCTGCCAGCTTACAGTGCCCGCAAGAGAAAAGCTGCTCGGCCCACCAGCAGTAGCACTTGTTGCAACCTCCTTCACGTTAATGCATGCTTAATTCTTTCTTAACCGGGAGAACTAAACAGTAGCTTCAGAAGAAACTGCTATTAGGACATCTGAGAGGAAAACCCACTTTCAGAGATGAGCAGACGGAATGTGAAGGGCGTCTTCCTCCTAACGCTGCTGCGATTTTCATTTTAATTTATACTCAGCCTTTCAGTTTAGTAAGCATCAATACTTCCCTACGGCTGCAAACCACAACCCAGCGGGGATCTGTTTCACACCACGGGTTATCCAGGTGTGACTCGATCTGGACTTACAGGATAATTCCCTGACTTCAGCCTCCCAGAAGCTTGGAGGCACAGCTTTACTTTGGGAGCCGTGTCTGCAAGAGAATTTCTGGGCAGGTCCTGGTGAGCTTTCAAGAACAAACAAA
>NW_011198366.1:0-567 GCF_000146605.3 Meleagris gallopavo
AAACCCACTTTCAGAGATGAGCAGAAGGAATGTGAAGGGCGTCTTCCTCCTAACGCTGCTGCGATTTTCATTTTAATTTATACTCAGCCTTTCAGTTTAGTAAGCATCAATACTTCCCTACGGCTGCAAACCACAACCCAGCGGGGATCTGTTTCACACCACGGGTTATCCAGGTGTGACTCGATCTGGACTTACAGGATAATTCCCTGACTTCAGCCTCCCAGAAGCTTGGAGGCACAGCTTTACTTTGGGAGCCGTGTCTGCAAGAGAATTTCTGGGCAGGTCCTGGTGAGCTTTCAAGAACAAACAAATGATATGAGCGCAGTGCAGCTGGCAGTAGACATGGTACTCTGGATAAGGCCCCCAAATGCTGCATGCTTCTGTATGCAAAAGTTATCACCAGTAGGAGCAGACGATGGGAAAGTTTCAAGGGCTGCATTCCAGTCTGCAGGGTTTTGCCCCATAGTTTTATTGCCTCTTGTCACTTTATCACGTAGCCATTCAGAGCTTTGAAAGCTGAGCCAGAGAACACAAAGCCTACAGAAGGAGACCTAGTCTACAATTAAT
>NW_011198367.1:0-716 GCF_000146605.3 Meleagris gallopavo
TTGAACCCGCAGCCGTTCCTTGTCACTTTGCTCTGATCTTCCACGAGCGAAAGCTGCACCAAGGGAGCAGGCAGAGGAGAGAGAAGGAACAGGTCAGGGAGCTTGCACAATTTAGCAAAGACAAGAGAAGAACCACGGGACAAATGCCACCTTTATGGATCGCTTGGCAATGCGTGTACTGGGCGAAAATTACATCCGATGGACAAGAGTAAGCAATACGACACTATGAGCTCCGCCAGCCAGCAGTTCTCAACACCTCACTGCCCACCCGTCTCTCCCACGCTGTCTCAAGCTTACCTACAAGATGCTGCGCAAGAGGATGTAGAAAACAAAGGTACTCAGTCGATGCACAAGTGCAACAAGCGAGCTACTCAGGCAGAGCTCAAGCGCTCCAATGAAGGGACGCAGCACGCACTGCTCCTCCCCTCATTCGAGCCGCTTATGACATCATAAGGGCCACCAGGCTGCTCCACCATGATGGACAGGGTGGGGAGGCAAGAGCACCTCACAAGACCAGAAGATTCCATCGCGGCACCCCAACATTCTAGAACCAGTGGGCGGTCGGAATTCTACCTCAGCCGAATCCTGGAGAAGCTGGCACGGGGTTGTCGTGACCAAAGCGCTTGCTCTTGTGGAGCCTCGTACATCTGGCCTCGGCCATCCCTCTGGAGGGCCTTCCTCCCCTCAGGCAGCTGGATATATAGACACATTCATAA
>NW_011198368.1:0-596 GCF_000146605.3 Meleagris gallopavo
GGGGCCTCTGAGAGCTGGTCAGCATTTAAGCAGCTCTTCTTCCAAGCTCAGGATCGGTGCGTCCCTGTGAACAAGAAATCGGGAAAAGGTGGCAGGAGACCTTTGTGGATGAGCAAGGAGCTCATGCGCAAGCTCAAAGGAAAGAAGAAGGTCCATGAAATGTGGAAAAAGGGTCTGATCACTTGGGAAGAATATAGGAATGTAGTCAGGGCCTGCAGGGATGCAATGAGGAAGGCTAAAGCCCGTCTGGAATTGAATCTAGCTAAAGTGATAAAGGATAATAAAAAAAGGCTTCTTCAAGTATGTTAATAGCAAAAGGAAAACTAGGGAGAATGTGGGCCCCTTACTAAGTGAGGGGGGGGTCCTCGTAACGGGGGATGCTGAGAAGGCAGAGATACTGAATGCCTTCTTTACTTTTGTCTTCAGTGAAAAGGCTCCCCTGCAGGAATCCCACACCCTGGAGGTTAGGGAGAGGGTCTGGGGAATGGGAGACTTCCCTTTAGTCAGGAAAGAGGACGTGCGTGAGCGCCTAGGCAGTACTAAGGTCCACAAGTCCATGGGACCTGATGGGGTGCATCCACGTGTGCTGGAGGGAG
>NW_011198369.1:0-616 GCF_000146605.3 Meleagris gallopavo
AATCGCCATTCGATGTGATTTTCTTCTGCCCAGCGCTGTATCATGGCACCAGAAAAAATGAGTTCCTTGGCCGCTCTTGATGAGTTGAGGTGTCCCGGAGGCAGACATCAGTTTGGTGAGTGCCTTGATGGTATCTGCCTGGTTTGCTTTTGGCACTGGATAGGCCTGCAGTAGCCCACTTGCAGTCGAGGCAGGTCAGGGCATATCTGGCCCCCTCAGAGCGAGGAAGGGGCCCGATGTAATCGACCTGCCATCACTGGAGAGGATTATGTCCTCTAGCAAGATGGGCTGTTGTTTCGGGCAAGGCTCTCGGTCTCATCTTGGAGCAAGCGTCGCAATCCCGGCATGCCTGGACCATGTCAGCTAGCTGTATGGGCAGTCCCCACGCTTTAGCAGCTGCCCACATTGCCTTTTGTCCCGCATGCCGTAGCTTCTGATGTAAGCAACGGGCGATGTTCTGGGATGGTGAAGGCTCAATCCATCGAACTCGGGCCAGCATGTCGGCTTCATCATTTCCCGGTGACTGTAGGGGCTGATGACCAGAAACATGGTAGACACGTACAGTCCTGTGTTTGACTGTATTCCATATGTCTGACCACATGTCCTTGCCCCAGAT
>NW_011198370.1:0-694 GCF_000146605.3 Meleagris gallopavo
GTGGGAGAAGCTGTCCAATGTTTGGGCCCAAGGTAGCATTACTGGGAGGTAATGTCATTGTATTGGAGAAGGGTGGTATTTCTTGGGGAGAATGTGTTCGTTTTGGAAGCCAACGGTGTACTTTGGGGGGAAAAAGCGGCCTTTCTGGGAGAAAGCGTCCTAGTTTGGGGAGAAAGTGTCATAGTGCGGAGTGTGGTGTAGCAGATTAGGGGGAATTGGGAGGTATTCCTAAGAGAACTGTCATTTCTGGGTGGAAAGGTCTTATGTGGGGGGAAAAGGTGAGGAATGTGTGAGAAAGCTGGTGTTTCTGGGAGTAAATGCCATCTTTTGGGGGCTAGAAATGGTCTTTCTGGTGGGATGTGCCACATCTTTGTGAGGCAATCGGTGTTTGTGAGTGCCAATGGCATATATTCTGGATCGAAATGGTCTTTCCGCAGTAAAAGTCCAAAAGTCTGGGAGTAAGTGTCATGATGAGGAATGTAATGGAGTGTAATTGGGAGGAACTGGGAGGAATTTCTCGGAGTCATGGTCTTTGTGGGTGCATATGTCCCATTTAGGGAAGGAAAGGAGTATTTCTTAGCAGAACTGCCATAGCACGTAGGGAAAATGTCCTATCCTTGGGAGACAAGTGGTATTGTGGGAGAAGATGTCCTATTCTTGGTTGCAAGTGTCCAATTGGTCTTGTCATCTAGTC
>NW_011198371.1:0-686 GCF_000146605.3 Meleagris gallopavo
TCCTAAGAGAACTGTCATTTCTGGGTGGAAAGGTCTTATGTGGGGGGGAAAAGGTGAGGAATGTGTGAGAAAGCTGGTGTTTCTGGGAGTAAATGCCATCTTTTGGGGGCTAGAAATGGTCTTTCTGGTGGGATGTGCCACGTATTTGTGAGGCAATCGGTGTTTGTGAGGGCCAATGGCATATATTCTGGATCGAAATGGTCTTTCCGCAGCAAAAGTCCAAAAGTCTGGGAGTAAGTGTCATGATGAGGAATGTAATGGAGTGTAATTGGGAGGAACTGGGAGGAATTTCTCGGAGTCGTGGTCTTTGTGGGTGCATATGTCCCATTTAGGGAAGGATAGGAGTATTTCTTAGCAGAACTGCCATAGCATTTAGGGAAAATGTCCTATCCTTGAGAGACAAGTGGTATTTGTGGGAGAAGATGTCCTATTCTTGGTTGCAAGTGTCCTATTTGGTCTTGTCATCTAGTCTTTTTGGGAGAAAACGTGCGGTAGTTTGAAGAAAACAGGTATGCCTGGGAGAAATACCATCTTTTTGGAAGCACAGGCCCCATTTCCAAGTGAAATGTGGTATTTCTGGGAGAAAAATGACAAGTACGTGGGAGAAAAAGTGGGCAATAGTGGAAAGACTGACTTCTCTTGGAGGGCAAGTGTGGTATTTTTGTGTGAAAAGGGGTCCTTTGGGG
>NW_011198372.1:0-562 GCF_000146605.3 Meleagris gallopavo
TTCACCTCCCCCATATCCGCATCCATCCCGTGTCCATTCCATATACTTATCTCATCCCATTATCATCCCAGTCCCATCCCATATCCATATTTCATCCCCAATCATCCCATGTTGATCCCATGTCCATCGCATATAGATTCCATTTTCCAATCTCCCATTCCATATTCTTCCCATATACATATCCTCACACCCCAATCCTATAGGGAGCATTGGGGAGGGCTTCGGTGGGGCTTTGGGGGTCTATGTGGGGGTATGAGGTGGGCTATGGAAGGTAAGGGGGCCTCTGAGAGCTGGTCAGCATTTAAACAGCTCTTCTTCCAAGCTCAGGATCGGTGCGTCCCTGTGAGCAAGGAATTGGGAAAAGGTGGCAGGAGACCTGTGTGGATGAGCAAGGAGCTCATGTGCAAGCTCGAAGGAAAGAAGAAGGTCCATGAAATGTGGAACAAGTGTCTGACCACTTGGGAAGAATATAGGAATGTAGTCAGGGCCTGCAGGGATGCAACGAGGAAGGCTAAATCCCGTCTGGAATTGAATCTGGCTAAAGTGATAAAGGATAATAAAA
>NW_011198373.1:0-502 GCF_000146605.3 Meleagris gallopavo
TAGGGAGCATTGGGGGTGGCTTCGGTGGGGCTTTGGGGGTCTACGTGGGGGTATGAGGTGGGCTATGGAAGGTAAGGGGGCCTCTGAGAGCTGGTCAGCATTTAAACAGCTCTTCTTCCAAGCTCAGGATCGGTGCGTCCCTGTGAGCAAGGAATTGGGAAAAGGTGGCAGGAGACCTGTGTGGATGAGCAAGGAGCTCATGCGCAAGCTCGAAGGAAAGAAGAAGGTCCATGAAATGTGGAACAAGTGTCTGACCACTTGGGAAGAATATAGGAATGTAGTCAGGGCCTGCAGGGATGCAACGAGGAAGGCTAAATCCCGTCTGGAATTGAATCTGGCTAAAGTGATAAAGGATAATAAAAAAGGCTTCTTCAAGTATGTGTACAGCAAAAGGAAACTAGAGAGAACGTGGGCCCCTTACTAAGTGAGGGGGGTCCTGGTAACGGGGATGCTGAGAAGGCAGAGATACTGAATGCCTTCTTTACTTCCGTCTGCAGTGAAA
>NW_011198374.1:0-462 GCF_000146605.3 Meleagris gallopavo
AGTTGAATTGTTAGCATTATGTGCAACCTGAATGAGAAATGCATGTTTTAGAGCCTCTAAACAAGAGCATCAGAGTGTTGTCCTAGTTGGAGACTTTCTGCCATTCTGAATGTGGAGAGCTTTGCTCCACAAGATGCATGGAAAGGCTTGGGGGGAGGGGTGGAAGAATGGTTGACAGCTGTGAATGTTTGCTACTTCTGCAGATAGATAGTTTTTGTACATTACGAGTTTAGCAGTTAATCAATAGCTTAAAACCAAAGTGCACTGTTTTAAAATACAGCTGTGTATTTTCTTCAGTCAAAAATACAAGCAAAAATGCAATACAAAAATATAGAAGACTGAATTTGCTTGCTTATGTGCTTATGGTTATTTGACTGTGCCTCAAACTTCAGTGTCTCGTCACCGAATCTGGTCAGATGCTTGAACAGATGAGGTCTGATTCTGAGGATACGAGTTTCTGTG
>NW_011198375.1:0-507 GCF_000146605.3 Meleagris gallopavo
TGTGGAGAGCTTTGCTCCACAAGATGCATGGAAAGGCTTGGGGGGAGGGGTGGAAGAATGGTTGACAGCTGTGAATGTTTGCTACTTCTGCAGATAGATAGTTTTTGTACATTACGAGTTTAGCAGTTAATCAATAGCTTAAAACCAAAGTGCACTGTTTTAAAATACAGCTGTGTATTTTCTTCAGTCAAAATACAAGCAAAAATGCAATACAAAAATATAGAAGACTGAATTTGCTTGCTTATGTGCTTATGGTTATTTTGACTGTGCCTCAAACTTCAGTGTCTCGTCACCGAATCTGGTCAGATGCTTGAACAGATGAGGTCTGATTCTGAGGATACGAGTTTCTGTGTCCTGTGAAGAGTTGGCACATGCTGAGCTATCAGAAATGGAAGTAAATGTCAGAGGAAGCCAGTAGTAGAGACAACGGCCAGACTGAAATGTTCACCACTGCTTGGAATTTCTCTGATAGCAGCAGAAAACCAAGCCTTGTGAACGTGCAGTTCC
>NW_011198376.1:0-524 GCF_000146605.3 Meleagris gallopavo
GTTTTTAGTACATTACGAGTTTAGCAGTTAATCAATAGCTTAAAACCAAAGTGCAACTGTTTTAAAATACAGCTGTATATTTTCTTCAGTCAAAAATACAAGCACAAATGCAATACAAAATATAGAAGACTGAATTTGCTTGCTTATGTGCTTATGGTTATTTTGACTGTGCCTCAAACTTCAGTGTCTCGTCACCGAATCTGGTCAGATGCTTGAACAGATGAGGTCTGATTCTGAGGATACGAGTTTCTGTGTCCTGTGAAGAGTTGGCACATGCTGAGCTATCAGAAATGGAAGTAAATGTCAGAGGAAGCCAGTAGTAGAGACAACGGCAAGACTGAAATGTTCACCACTGCTTGGAATTTCTCTGATAGCAACAGAAAACCAAGCCTTGTGAACGTGCAGTTCCGGTGCCACTCTTAAATGATGGTGCTATTCGAAAGGTTCTAGCCTTACTTTAAGATGTTCTGGCTATCATTAGGTGATATCATGTCAGGTCAGATCATGGGAACTGCTGCATCACT
>NW_011198377.1:0-917 GCF_000146605.3 Meleagris gallopavo
CGGCAAGACTGAAATGTTCACCACTGCTTGGAATTTCTCTGATAGCAACAGAAAACCAAGCCTTGTGAACGTGCAGTTCCGGTGCCACTCTTAAATGATGGTGCTATTCGAAAGGTTCTAGCCTTACTTTAAGATGTTCTGGCTATCATTAGGTGATATCATGTCAGGTCAGATCATGGGAACTGCTGCATCACTGCCTGAGCCTCTGATTGACCACCTGAGACAAGCAGTGAGTCAGCCATGGCAACACAGGCGAAGGCCATTCAGCTGCCCTGTCGAAGGGGTGACTGCCACTGAGGAAGGACCTCCCTGGAGATCACTCCTTGTGGAAAAGATTGCGAGCCTACAACATAGGTAAGCGCTTTCCATTTGTGATCCTCTTGTTGCAATAATCTTACTTTCCTAACTTTCCTGGATAGTTCTTAATTACAACATCTGTGTATTCGTTGATTATACATTAGGTTAAATTATAACGTGGGTGCCAAAAATTGTCTCCGTATTAAGCTACCTCATCATCTGTTTCCACTACTTTTGTTCTTTGCAGTAGGCATCGAAGGTGAGACTGAATTGGAAAGTGAACGTGTGACTACTTTGGAAAATCAACCAACTCCTGGGGAGAAACTACAGCACAACCTCTGCAGGCTCCTTCTGCATCTGCCTGGGGCACTGGCAGCAGTGCTGAAGATGAGAGTCCAGAAGGCACTCAGGGCAGGAAGTTAAAATTCAAAATGTGAAAGTAGAATGAAGGCTTTAACAGAAGCTGTTGCACTAAATTCAGAGAATTATTCTCAAAACCTCCAGGACGTGACTGTTTGCACTTTTGTGAGGAAGAAAACATGCAGCAGAAGAAACACTATCTGACTCCTTTCACTGTGCCTCGGGTCTTTCTAACACTGGAAGAGAGGCACAGATCTTCT
>NW_011198378.1:0-657 GCF_000146605.3 Meleagris gallopavo
CCAGGGACTTGGAGACAGAGCGGGGGCACACTGCAGGGGAAGGTCTTCCCCCTGAGCTGGGACCTGCTGCTGTAGGAAGCCCTCCAGCCTGGAGACGAGCTCTCTCAGAAAGGACTTTCTGCACCGCTTTCGCGTAGATCTGTGCATTGGGCTCAGCACCTCTCTCTGGCAAGAAAGGAGAAGCAAGAAGATATAACAAGAGTGCAATACTACTTCCAGTCTGCAAAATGGGCCACAACGCTAGCGCATCTCATCTGGAGTGTTCACGGTCACGGATCTGAGGATCGTGGGTGAACTGTGGGTTTGTATTTCAAATCAGCACACGGAAGGTAACTGTAAATCCCGGGGATTAAGACCCCAAGCAACACGCAATGAGAACAGTCCCGGGAAGAACAGACAGAAAGCCTCGTTAGAAAGACACTGCACCTAACCCAGATGCCTGTTGTGTGCCTGTACCTCTCATGGGTGTCATGTTATGGTCTGTAGCTCCCTCCTGCCTTTCTGCAAGGCTGCGCTTCAGAGGAAGGCCACTGGCATCAGCTTCTGACAGAAAGGAAACAAGAAAGACATGAAGAGCATCTCTTTGGAGGAAGACTTGAGCACAATCAGACACAAATTTCTGGTCTTCAAGCATAGTTTCTTCCAGTTGCCTTTCTG
>NW_011198379.1:0-772 GCF_000146605.3 Meleagris gallopavo
CACGGTCACGGATCTGAGGATCGTGGGTGAACTGTGGGTTTGTATTCAATCAGCACACGGAAGGTAACTGTAAATCCCGGGGATTAAGACCCAAGCAACACGCAATGAGAACAGTCCCGGGAAGAACAGACAGAAAGCCTCGTTAGAAAGACACTGCACCTAACCCAGATGCCTGTTGTGTGCCTGTACCTCTCATGGGTGTCATGTCATGGTCTGTAGCTCCCTCCTGCCTTTCTGCAAGGCTGCGCTTCAGAGGAAGGCCACTGGCATCAGCTTCTGACAGAAAGGAAACAAGAAAGACATGAAGAGCATCTCTTTGGAGGAAGACTTGAGCACAATCAGACACAAATTTCTGGTCTTCAAGCATAGTTTCTTCCAGTTGCCTTTCTGCTGATTCAACACTGTCCCATTTCTGCAGTCAGCACAGATCTGCAGCATCCTTTCCTCTCTCCTCCATCACACGCTGCCCTGCATGCAGCCCCATTTAGAGGCAGGTACCCACACCACAGCTCACAAGAGCTTCTTACCAGTGCAGGCTTTCCGTTTCCCCCCTTCGCCCAGCACCATTCCACGGACGCGCAGGCTCCGTCCCTACAACAAAATACAATTTGCTGATTTAGCAGAAACCAGTAGCCTGTAGAAGGATTGTCCTGTCAGCCCAAATCCACCCCAAAATAACAAAAAAAGTCTCATTCTTGCTCAGGTGACAGCAGAAGAACTCCAGCCTGCCTGACAGCTCTACATTCGGCAGAGCAGGGGTGCATCACCAAAC
>NW_011198380.1:0-630 GCF_000146605.3 Meleagris gallopavo
AGTGCAGGCTTTCCGTTTCCCCCCTTCGCCCAGCACCATTCCACGGACGCGCAGGCTCCGTCCCTACAACAAAATACAATTTGCTGATTTAGCAGAAACCAGTAGCCTGTAGAAGGATTGTCCTGTCAGCCCAAATCCACCCCCAAAACAACAAAAAAAGTCTCATTCTTGCTCAGGTGACAGTAGAAGAACTCCAGCCTGCCTGACAGCTCTACATTCGGCAGAGCAGGGGTGCATCACCAAACAAAACGCTATCAGGTGCAAAAGTTGAGACACGTTTTTTGGCTCTAAAAGGAATTCACTGGACTCTAAGCATTTATATGCAGACTTCTGCCTCACTGCTGCCACCAACTGCCGCTGTCGGCCTCTCCAACGCTTCTGCAGTGGCTTCCTTGGCATCCCCTGCAGCACTGCACCTCAGAAGTAATACTCAAAGTTCATTCCTCCATCCTTCATGACAGAGGACTGAAGAAACTCACTTTTGCATGGCAGTAAGGACGCTCTGTCCCCACTGCGTCCCTCTGTGCGCTGCAGGGCGCAGTTGGATCTCTGGCAGCCTCCTGGCTGCTGCTCCCAAACACGGGGAACCGCGCGGCGCTGCTTCTGAGGAGAGAAAGGAAGAAACGTCGG
>NW_011198381.1:0-634 GCF_000146605.3 Meleagris gallopavo
ATGTTTCAGTGGGATGATGAAAAGGCATTCCTCACCTGCAAAATTGCTGCCGGGCCCCCGCCTTCATGTCAGACCTAAAAAAAGGAAGCAGAGCGCAGACTTCGTAGAGTGCAACTTGTGCCTCACTGCTCCGTGCATTGCTTGGTGTGCCAAACCCAGCAGGTGTTTCAGCAAACCGCGCTGAAGTCACGGCAGAGAGCCAGGTGCTCAGCTGGGGACGTGGACGGTCAGCACACTTGTGGGGGAAAAGGGGACCTGGGGCACTTGCTGACAGAAGCCGTGGCAGTCAGGCACAAGCTGCAGCTAGTGATGGGCGGGCAGTTGTTGCAGCCAGCTGATTTCCAGGCATTGCCCTGCTCAAGAGGTGACATTGCATGGCAGAAGAAAGCTGGGAAAATGCTTCTTCCTCATGATTTTTCACTTGTTGATACTTTCTGTAGGGTTCCTGTCCCAAAGGAGAACTCGGGGATCAAGGCGGTTGACGAACGAGTGAAGCCAGCTCCTTCCAGGAGCGAGGGAGGTTCCTGTGGAGAGAACCCTGAGACCTCGGGCTTCCTCTGACACTTCAGCCATCATGTCTCAGCAAGGAGATGGTTCCAATTCCTGCTCTGTGAGAAGAAAGGTATGGCTGGGT
>NW_011198381.1:8791-9700 GCF_000146605.3 Meleagris gallopavo
GTCCATGACTGTCCCACGCGTCCCCCTGCCATGGTGGCACAACCGCAGCGCGGTGCCACGCCATTGAAGGAGGGTGACGGAGGGAGGGGGCGACGAGGGAGGGGGGGCTGGGGGACAGTCGGGGACATGTGGGGTCTGCATGGGTGTGACGTGGGGTCGCTGGTGTCACCGTGGTCTCCTCCAGCCTCTTTGGCGTCTCACGGGCAGTCCAGGAGTTTGGTCTGGCCAGGTTCAAAAGCAACGTGGCCAAGAGCACTGAAGGATTTGAATACGTGCTTGCAAGGAGGCTAGCAAGTATTGTCACCTTCAGTGGGCGATATTGGGTGTCACTGTCACCAGGTGTCACCGTCACTCAAGTGTCACCGTCACGCAGGGTCCACCCCACAGACCACATTGTTCCCACGGGGCGGGGGTGCCACCCCTTACTTTTGTAATGAAGGTTTATTTTTTGATAAGGAGGGATTGGGGGATGCCCCCCCCACAGTCCCCTGCAAATAATGAAGGGCAGAGGAGCAGCTGTGGGGCTCCACGTCTCACAGTGGAGGGGGAACTTTGAGGACAGAGGTCACTGCACTTCTCTTTTACATGTATGACACATGAGGCACTTACTAGAATATGCAATTAACCCTGAGTTCCTAAAATCAGGATGTATTTCTCTCCTCGGAACACAGTTCCAAATGAACTGTTAGTATAATTTCAGAAATGTCCTTAGGATATTTTATGTACATCTATAACACTAACAGGTGATCTTAGTGCAGGTAGAGTTCCATATAAAAACCCGGGCTTCGTTATCAATGCTGGATTTCATCTTGGTAAGGACACTTTGAATAGGTGAAATGTAGACAGGCATCAACTCCCAGGTCACCTCGTTCAGTGCATCCTGACGTGGCATTTTGACTCATGTCGTGA
>NW_011198382.1:0-439 GCF_000146605.3 Meleagris gallopavo
TGGATCTTCTGACAGGCCAGGCAAAATAGACAACTGCTTAACACCTTCTGTGTCTACAGCAGCTATTCCAAAGGCCCATCGATACCCTTTGGGATCCTTAAAATATCCCCTTCTGAGGTAATCAATACCAAGTATGCATGGAGCCCCTGGGCCAGTCACAATAGGGTGCTTTTGCCAGTCTTTACCAGTGAGGCTGATTTCGGCCTCCAACATAGTTAGCTCTTGGGAACCTCCAGTCACCCCATGAATATAAATTGATTTTGTCCCTTGGTGACTCGAGGGCATTTAGAGTGCACTGTGCACCAGTATCCACCAGGGCCTTATATTTTCGTGATTCTGATGTGCCAGGCCATCTAATCCACACAGTCCAATAAAACTCTATTATCCCTTCCCCCCTGGCTGGGGCAGGGCCCTCTACTTTGTTACCTTCATTGTCTGC
>NW_011198383.1:0-963 GCF_000146605.3 Meleagris gallopavo
CAAAATAGACAACTGCTTAACAACCTTCTGTGTCTACAGCAGCTATTCCAAAGGCCCATCGATACCCTTTGGGATCCTTAAAATATCCCCTTCTGAGGTAATCAATACCAAGTATGCATGGAGCCCCTGGGCCAGTCACAATAGGGTGCTTTTGCCAGTCTTTACCAGTGAGGCTGATTTCGGCCTCCAACATAGTTAGCTCTTGGGAACCTCCAGTCACCCCATGAATATAAATTGATTTTGTCCCTTGGTGACTCGAGGGCATTAGAGTGCACTGTGCACCAGTATCCACCAGGGCCTTATATTTTCGTGATTCTGATGTGCCAGGCCATCTAATCCACACAGTCCAATAAACTCTATTATCCCTTTCCCCCCCTGGCTGGGGCAGGGCCCCTCTATTTGTTACCTTCCTTGTCTGCAGCAACTGGAGCAATCACCTTTTTGGAGAAGTTCACCTTGGTGGTTGATTTGTCTTGTAACTCTCTTACCCGTGCTTGAAGTACAGGAGTAGGTTGTTTATGCCACTCCTTCATATCTTCTCCATGGTCACGTAAGTAATGCCACAAGGCAAACCGTGATGTGGTCTTACTGTTGTCACTTGCTCGAGCAGGAGAACGTCTTCTTTTGATAGCTGAGACATTAGATGCCACCGGCTGGGAGGAAATCAAGTTGATCAGCCCTCCAATAGGCTGTTTTGGGAATTCTGGTCCCCATTTGATGTATCCGTTACCACCACGGTATTTATCAGCTTCAGGCACGGTTGATAGTTTGTCTATTATATCTTCTTGTTTGTTCTCCATTCTGTCCAGCTTTTCAGCTACTTTTGTAATGGCTGAAACACAAGCTCGCAGAGGGCTTAAATGTAACTCAAAGTCTTTAAGTTTATTAACCAATTCACTTATAAGGGGTCTTCTTTCCCCTCTGCCATACATTGCTGCAAATGTGCTGGCGTACCTTTCTGGT
>NW_011198384.1:0-396 GCF_000146605.3 Meleagris gallopavo
AGCGGGCCTTTGGGGCCGGGTCGGGGGGCTGTGGGGGCTGCAGACTGTCACTGAGACATGAGATGTCTCTGCAGAGCTGGAAGGTCAGGAGACTCAACAGATACGAAGGGCTCCCATCGTGCTCCTGAGCGCCCCTCCTCTCCTGGCTGCACGTGGTGGCAGGTGGAGGCAGGAACAAAAGGGCAGGAGCAAGGGCAGAGAACCTCTTGGCTTTTTCAATCTCCCTAGAAAAAGAAAACAAAAACAAAAAATCTTTCACATATGCATGGGATCTGTTGAGTCCCAGCCTGAAGCACTGGTTGAGCACCTGCAGAAAGGAGCTGCTCAGCCCTGGGAGCACAGGTGAAGGCAATTCAGCTGTGTGACGGAGGGCTGGAGCCTGGCTGCACCTCTCTC
>NW_011198385.1:0-586 GCF_000146605.3 Meleagris gallopavo
CAATCTCCCTAGAAAAAAGAAAAAACAAAAACAAAAAATCTTTCACATATGCATGGGATCTGTTGAGTCCCAGCCTGAAGCACTGGTTGAGCACCTGCAGAAAGGAGCTGCTCAGCCCTGGGAGCACAGGTGAAGGCAATTCAGCTGTGTGACGGAGGGCGTGGAGCCTGGCTGCACCTCTCTCAGAGCTCATGCAAGGGCTGACTGCAGCTGGGGGAGGATCTCCTTCTGGAGGTCCCTCCTTGGTGATGCTTTTTCCTCTGCACCTGGAATCTTCTGATATGGGGGAGCAATCTTCTTCCCTTCCTTTATAGTACCTCTCTGCTGTGCCAGTCCTCCCACCATCACACCTCCGTTGTAACGCCTTTCCTAGTCACAGAATCACAGAATGGCCCGGGTTGGAAGGGACCTCAAGAATCATTTCTTGCAATACCAATTCTTAAAAGCAGTTTTACAATGGAGTATGAAATCTAATCCACTCACAGGATGGAGTTGCTCGAGAATACTAGAGTTTGCAGATTCAAAATCAAGCCTAGAATGCCAGACCTGAAGACTTTTCAGGAAATACGACAATGAAAGATAACAT
>NW_011198386.1:0-443 GCF_000146605.3 Meleagris gallopavo
TGTGACTAATGCCCAGCATCCACCGCTGCTCTGCCCTGCTGCGTATTTGATGTCCCTCCATCCTCCAGGTGTCTCCAGCTCTCCTAAATCAATGACCATGCTTCAGGACATGTTTGCAGCAGGCCATCTGGACACATGCTCTTCCCACTGCTCTCCAGATTTCCCCATCCCTTGCTCCTTGTTTGCTCAGATTCCTCCCAACGGATCTCTCATCTTCAGGGAGATTATTGGAACCTGCTCCACCTCTCCAAATTTTGATGGACTCTTTTCTCAAGTCCTTAGCTGTCATTCTATCTATCCCTTCCTATCTCTGTCTAACTCATTTCTTGTACAACTATTCCCTATGAAAGTCCAACCCCATTAAATGCAGCTTGGACAAGGCATGCAGTTGATCACTGTGTTTTACTGTTCATTCAATTGCATCACGTTTCCTTCTGTCTGTG
>NW_011198387.1:0-355 GCF_000146605.3 Meleagris gallopavo
TCATGGAGTTAACTAGATCAATTTACGCCCATGACAGGGGGAAAATAGGTCCCTGCCCTCCCTCTCCACCCCACAAAATGGAAGGAAGGAAGGGAGGAAAAAAAAACAACAGCGGCAACAATCTATGGAGGAAAACTAATTTTACTAACTATGATATCAGAATGCAAGATAACACAATATAAATACAATCTAATTGAAATTGAGACTAATAAATCAAATAAGATAAGAGAGAGAGAGTTCCCGAGACCGAGTCAAGCATGAAAAGCTTGGAATAGCTAGGAAAGCACCCTCCAGCACCACTGCCAGGCAGTAATATACTGCCCCACCTGGAAGGGCCAGATCCCATGACTTCCGT
>NW_011198388.1:0-622 GCF_000146605.3 Meleagris gallopavo
ATAACAGATGGGTACAGCTACAATATACGCTCCTAAGAGAGAAGCAGGAATGTCCTGATGTAATGTAGATATTCTGTAGTGATAGAGCGGTGAGCTAGCGAGGCTGGAGATGGCTGGATACGCTTGGTTATTTTCCACGCAGAGGGCAGGGTTAAACACACGCATACAGGAGGCCCTCCCGCTGTGTCACGAGGTTCAGATCGGACCCCCTTGCTGTCTGAGCTCCTCAAACCGCAGCGGAAAGGATCCTCAGCACAGCTGGATCCGCGCCGAGTCCCAGACGCATCCAAGAGGTTGTGTCTAAGGGGTCCTATGTGTGCGAAGATGTAACCTTAGAGAAGCTAACAAAGCTCAAACCAAACTGCTAGTCACTTACTAAGGATGTGTATCAGCAGCAGGGTGTCTTGACGTCAAGGTGGAAAGGCTCTTTGTGCAGATGTGAGCTCAAGAGGCATCCCTGCTTGAGGGGAGGGCTCGTCCCGCAGCCCGCTGCTGTGCAGAAGAGCTTCAGAGGTGCTTGTGCTGCTGACTATTTTGGGGGTAATTAAGGTGATTGACTCACTGCCATACCTTGTTTTTAGGCTACACGCTCCCTTGGCCCTCAGCTGCTGAGCCGGGGCTC
>NW_011198389.1:0-433 GCF_000146605.3 Meleagris gallopavo
GAGGTTGTGTCTAAGGGGTCCTATGTGTGCGAAGATGTAACCTTAGAAAAGCTAACAAAGCTCAAACCAAACTGTTAGTCACTTACTAAGGATGTGTATCAGCAGCAGGGTGTCTTGACGTCAAGGTGGAAAGGCTCTTAGTGCAGATGTGAGCTCAAGAGGCATCCCTGCTTGAGGGGAGGGCTCGTCCCGCAGCCCGCTGCTGTGCAGAAGAGCTTCAGAGGTGCTTGTGCTGCTGACTATTTTGGGGGTAATTAAGGTGATTGACTCACTGCCATCCCTTGTTTTTAGGCACACGCTCCCTTGGGCCTCAGCTGCTGAGCCGGGGCTCTGCTGTCAATTCTTTCAGCCCCCCGTTTCGAGGTGGTTTTGTGATCATTGATCTGATGTAGTCAGGGTTGTTACCGGGAGCGTTGCTCACTGTCTTGCCGTG
>NW_011198390.1:0-665 GCF_000146605.3 Meleagris gallopavo
AACGCAGCAATCATTAGCACAGCAGTCCTGGACTTCAGGAGATCCAACTTTGACCATTTCAAGGGCCTAATAGCCCATGAGTTACAGCACTGGAACGCAAGGGGGTCCCATAGAGCTGCTAGACATCAAGCACCACTTCCTCCAAGCTCACAATTCGCGAATCCTTATGGGGAAGAAATCAAGCGCAGGTGGCAGGAAACCTACAAGGATGAGCAAGGAGCTCATGGGAAATCTCAAAGGGAAAAAGGAAAGCCTGTGAAATGTGAAAAAGGGTCTGTCCACTTGGTAGAAATCTAGAAATGCTGTCAGGGCATGCGGGATTACAACAGGGAAGGCTAGGACACTCTTGGAATTCAATCTGCTGAGGGAGGGCAAGGACAACAAGAAAGGCATCTTTCAGGAAATCAGTAGCAAAAGGAAGATGAGGGAAAATGAGGTCCCACTGCTGAATGCAGAGGGTGTCCTGGCAATAAAGGACATTGAGAAGGTGGAGTTACTGAACGCTGCTTTTGCTTCACTCTTTACTGATAAGACTGCCCTGCAGAAACCCAGACTCTGAAGGTAAGAGAATGAGTCTGGAGAAAGGAAGACGTCCTGATGGTCAAGAAGGAGCTGAGTAGAGACAGGCCAGGCAAACTCAAATGCACACAGATCCACGGCCCTTG
>NW_011198391.1:0-619 GCF_000146605.3 Meleagris gallopavo
ACTGCGCACAAAGGCCCAGAAGAGGAGAGCAGCTTGTCCCTGTGTTCACGTAGTAAGGTTGTCCTTTCTGATCTGTTACCTCTCAGGTGGTGCCTACAGCTGTGCGATGTGCTCTGCAGGAAGAGCTGATGTTTTGCATTTAACCTTGTCTTTCATCTTGTTTTAAAGCTTAGAGGAACCTTAAATTCTACAGCCCTGAGTTTTGTGCCACGAGAGCTCTCCAGCTTCTGTCTGTGATGTGAGTCAGCTTAATTTACAGTGGTGCCTGTTTTAATTCTGACAGTTACAGTTAATTCAATCAGTTGCAGTTGCAGCTGACTTCCCAAGGCTGCAGTACGTGGTGGTGGCACAGCCTTGGGCTTCTGCATTTGTGCTGATCCCACATTTCCTTTCTCTGTCTCGCAGGTCAGCTGGCGCTAGAAGTGGACGGCATCCCAGTGTGAATGAAGGTCAGTGCAGGAGCAGCTGCTGATGGGAGGAAGGAAATGCAGGCTAATGGACTCTGAAGCATCTCCCAGTACGGTACCAGAGGAGGCAGTAGTGATGTTGGGGGGCAGTTGCAGAAGAACATGAGGAGCTCCTCAGCAGGAAGCCACAAACCCTGCAGAAAGCTGCAGGA
>NW_011198392.1:0-462 GCF_000146605.3 Meleagris gallopavo
GTCAGCTTAATTTACAGTGGTGCCTGTTTTAATTCTGAGAGTTACAGTTAATTCAATCAGTTGCAGTTGCAGCTGACTTCCCAAGGCTGCAGTACGTGGTGGTGGCACAGCCTTGGGCTTCTGCATTTGTGCTGATCCCACATTTCCTTTCTCTGTCTCGCAGGTCAGCTGGCGCTAGAAGTGGACGGCATCCCAGTGTGAATGAAGGTAAGTGCAGGAGCAGCTGCTGATGGGAGGAAGGAAATGCAGGCTAATGGACTCTGAAGCATCTCCCAGTACGGTACCAGAGGAGGCAGTAGTGATGTTGGGGGGCAGTTGCAGAAGAACACGAGGAGCTCCTCAGCAGGAAGCCACAAACCCCTGCAGAAAGCTGCAGGAGACTCAGAGCACGTATGGGTGCCCAGGAGGAAATGCAGGCCCAGAGTTTGAGCAGCACCCAGCCTTGGAGTGCTGCAGCCCAAG
>NW_011198393.1:0-796 GCF_000146605.3 Meleagris gallopavo
GGGGCCGTGAGGGCACAGCGCTGACTGATGTCCAGTTTCCCATCCACCCGTATCCCCAGGGCTGCTCTCAATCCTTTCACCCCCAGCTGCTATTGGTAGTGGGGGTTGCCTCGACCCACGTACAAGACCTTGCTCTTGGATTTGTTGAACCTCATGAGGTCCACCTGGGCCACCTGCTCAGCGCCATAGGTCCCCGTGCATGGCATCCCATCCCTCTGGTGTGTCACCGCTCCTTACAGCTCGCTGTCATCCTCAAATCGGTCCCAGCTCTGTGGGACACCACTCGTCACCAATCTCTATCCAGACATGGAGTCACTGACCACCACTCTCTGGACTCCATCCTGCAGCCAGTCCTTCATCCGTCAAACAGCCCACCCATCAAACACGTCTCTTTCCAGCTTGTAGAGAAGGATGCTGCCTTGTCAAAGGCCTTACTTTAATCCAGAGAGATGACAGCAGTGGCTCTCCCTTGTCCACTGAGGTAGTGACACCATCACAGAAGGCCACCAGGTTGGTCAAGCAGGATTTGCCCTTGGTGAAGCCATGCGGGTTCTCCTGTATCGGCTCCTTGCCTTCCGTGTGCCTCAGCACTGCTTCCAGGAGGATCTGCTCTATGATCTTCCCCGGCACAGAGGTGAAACAGACAGGCCAGTAGCTCCCAGGGTCTTTTTACCCTTTGTAAAAATGGGTGTGATATTGCCTTTCTTCCACTCACCAGGGACCCCACCTGACTGCCACGACTTCAGATATCACTGAGAGTGGCTTGGAAACAACATCAGCCAATTCCCTCAGGACT
>NW_011198393.1:2528-3468 GCF_000146605.3 Meleagris gallopavo
CTTCAGGCCCCACGGACTAGTGCTGGCCTCTCTGGCTGTGGGCTTTCGGCCTGTGGAAAGTGGAAAGTGTTGTTTCTGCATTGATCACTGACAAGGGGCAACTGACCTAAAGAATTAAGCTGTAACACAACTTTAGAATTAGCTGATGTGGAATGTAAGAACAGCGTATACATGTTAGTAGCATATTTTAGAAACAGTTACCGGATTGCCTAACAAGTACCTTCTCATAAAGCTGCAATAGAATTTAAATGTTTTAAACAAGGTGGATACAGTGTTCTGAACTAGGAAACATACTGTGAAGTTGTTCATTCGAGCGGCAAGCGTGAAATAGATTTAACAAACTTTGAAGGAGTCAGGGCCTTGACACTAAAGCAGAGATGACCCACTCTGTGGGAATGTGAGGATGCCACGTGCAGGCTTCAGGATGCTCCCCTCCATCCTCCTTCCGAGCTCATCTCTAAGCAAGGACAGACGGATGGCCAGAACAATGACCAGTGTAGGAAGGGGCACAGGTGTCGAGGGGGGTAATTAAACAATTAAGAGGCCGTGTTGGTGTTTATGTTAGTAAAACAGACATCCGAAAGTTACGACCAGATGTTTGTTAAGAAAGCAACGGTTAGAAGGCAATTAACCAATGAAGATATTTGTGTCTGGGCGGCAAAGATTTGTGCTTACTTGGTATCTGTGTGATTAGTGAAGAAAGAGTGTGAACCCGCAGTACTCAGTGAGGGAGGAACCAGGGCAGGAAGAGATCAGCGTCGGGCAATAGGGCATAAAAGACATAGCACTTGTTTTCTCGGGGCGCTCCTGCCTGCAGGACGCCCGCCATTGCAATCGCAAATCAAATCTGCTTTACGAGAGAAACCGTCCTGGAAAATTATTTGGATATTTCCAACAGCGTTCAAGAAAAGTTTAGACGTCGTGCTGAGGGACGTGGTTT
>NW_011198394.1:0-569 GCF_000146605.3 Meleagris gallopavo
CTGTGGGGTGTAAAGGGAGTCTGGGGGGAGTGAGTGGGGGTTGTGGGGGGAATGTAAAGAGGAGAACAAGGCTGACCACGTGAGTGGAAAGGAGGTCTGGGGGTGGAGGGAGGAGTGGGAAGGGAGAACTGGAGGTTGTGGGGGGGCTTCTATGGGACGTAAAGGGGGTTCAGCTGGGGGAAACTGGGAGTCAAAATAGGGGAATGGACTCCAGAGGGCAGGGAGGAGGGCATGGGGGTACAAGGGGACTCTAGGGGTCAGAAAATGGGGTCAGGAGTGGGGGGAGAAAGGGGACCCTGCAGGGCAAATTGAGGGGACTAGGGGATGGTAGGAGACTCTATGGATCAGAGTGGGGGAATGGGAGCGGGACTACTTGGGGGGATGGGGAACTCGGGGTGTCAGATAGAAGGGACGGGGGGCGGACGAATCTAAGGGAGAAAATGGGGGGGCGAGAATGGGGACCCGAGGGATCAGAGCGGGAGACAGACAGACAGACAAGGAACTCTGGGGGTCAGAATGGGGAACGGGGACAGACGGCAATGGAGGAACTGAGGGGAGGGCGGAAGAGG
>NW_011198395.1:0-800 GCF_000146605.3 Meleagris gallopavo
AAATGGAAGTGAATGTCACTGGGATAGCACCAGTGTGACTGCCTTCCCCACCTGCTATGGCGGATGAAAACGTGAGTGACTGTAGTGTGGATGGGGAGAGACACATCCTGCTCATCCCTCCACCCCCTCTTACCCCACCTCCAGCTTCTTCCCTCAGCTCCCTTCTTCAGCCTGGCCTTGCTCACAGGGCCCTGCACAGGAACACAACGCACAAGACAACAGGTAACAGATTAACCGCCATAAATCTGTCTCAAAATGGGGACTGAAAGAACTGATAGCAGAGCCCTGCTTCAACAGCTGGGGCACAACTGAGCACCTTCTGAGCCTCGCGACTCAGCAGGAGGGCCTCCTCTATGCGTGTGTTTAACCCTCTCCTCTATGCAACAGCAGTCTTGTAAAGGCACTATTAGATCACTACATTATGACGACATTGTATCAATAAATACATTAGTCCTGCTCTCTTAGATCTGAAATGCACGGCATAGCTGTTGCCAGCCCCAGCTGCCAGCCTGACAGGGACAGAAACACCTTGCAAAAGTTCCTCCCCTCGCCGTCGCAGCTCTTCTCCCTGCTGGGCAGAGCTGAACTTTCTGCTGTCAGTATCTCAGCCCTCTGCCCACCTGACAGCACAGGGCCTGAAGGCTCTCGCTGGATGCGTGCCAGCTGCAGCCATCCGCACCCAGAATGCCTCGGCGGCTGCATTTCCCTCCTCCCACACAAACGGGCGCTGCTTCCCATTCAGCTCAGCACGCACACCGCGCTCACTTCCAGGGCTCCTTCTCAGCACCGTGCGCCCTTTG
>NW_011198396.1:0-662 GCF_000146605.3 Meleagris gallopavo
ACGACATTGTATCAATAAATACATTAGTCCTGCTCTCTTAGATCTGAATGCACGGCATAGCTGTTGCCAGCCCCAGCTGCCAGCCTGACAGGGACGAGAAACACCTTGCAAAAGTTCCTCCCCTCGCCGTCGCAGCTCTTCTCCCTGCTGGGCAGAGCTGAACTTTCTTGCTGTCAGTATCTCAGCCCTCTGCCCACCTGACAGCACAGGGCCTGAAGGCTCTCGCTGGATGCGTGCCAGCTGCAGCCATCCGCACCCAGAATGCCTCGGCGGCTGCATTTCCCTCCTCCCACACAAAGGGGCGCTGCTTCCCATTCAGCTCAGCACGCACACCGCGCTCACTTCCAGGGCTCGTTCTCAGCACCGTGCGCCCTTTGCACGAGGCAGCCTGGGCTGCACTTTACTCACGTGCTGCTCGGGCGCGTTCTCAACCTGTGCTCCAGTCAGCCCGCACGCTGTCAGCTTTTCAGCGTCTATTACACAGCCCTGTGCCGGGGCTGCCGCAGATGCTGGACGAACTCAGGGCCCGCAGCTGTGCGCTAAAGGCATCTGCAGCCGCCGGGACAGCCTGAACAAAAGCCTTGGCAGGGCTTTGCACAACACAGAAAGCCCAGTCCCATACTTCAGGAGGTGGCACGTCAAAAAAAGTGAGCCATCAGCCC
>NW_011198397.1:0-646 GCF_000146605.3 Meleagris gallopavo
TATGACAACCACCCTTCTATCCTTTCGGGGTGGAGGAAGTCTTGAGGCATGGGGTTGACCCACTTCCCCCTGAGGCACCCTCACGGGGTGTGCCTCCCTCCACACCTGCACACATCTCTCCCTCGGGTTCCAGGGCCTCAAATCTATTCCGCAGAGGCACCTGGGGAGCCGAGCATGATCTGGGGGGGGAGACGCCCACAACGCCGAGTAGGTATCTGTTTCCACCCGTCCTTCTCTCTCAAATAGCTTTGCTCTGCTCGGCAACAACAGGGCAGAGGCTCCGCCACTGAGCAGTGGATATCACCTTGCCCTTTTGGGAGAGAGTTTTGTCCCAGTCCCACACCCCCTAGTTCTACATAAGTATTATGAGGGGAAGGAGCAGACTGGGGGCTCACTGTATCAGGAGCACAGTCTGTCTGTCGATTTCTCTCTGTCACTTGTTTGCAAGGTGACTGAGGGCCACATGCCCCATAGGGAGCCACAATTGCATGCCGGGACCTCGGGGCTGATAGGGCCTGGCACCACCTGTCAATTTCCTTTTCACAGTCCTTGATGGCCCTCAGCCTCTCCACCTCTTCCCTCAGGCAGGCCACCAGACTGAGAAGGTCATTGACCTGGTCGCACCTTACACAGGCACTGCCTCCAT
>NW_011198398.1:0-535 GCF_000146605.3 Meleagris gallopavo
AGCAAGTCTGGGAAAAATACAGCACCTGCCCCAGAACTGTGATGGCCGTGCTGCCGCTTTCTGATCCTCGCTCTTACCTGTGGTTTTATCTTACAGCGCGCAGTTCTCTATCAGCACCCAAGTCTGTGTGGGTGTCTTCTGCTGCCACAAAGCTGCTCAGCCTGGAGGAGGCACAGGCCCAGAGGCGAGGCCACAGCAGCTCTGCCATCGTGACAGAGAGCAGGGACATAGAAGTGGAAGAAGGCCCCGCAGCTTTACCGGGGAAATTCCACACAGTCATCGGCTTTCCATCGGAAAGGTAAAGAGGACTTCCTTTTCCAGCACCTATCATCATGGCTTGGGTGGCTTTCTGTGGGTTTATTTCCATTCTTTCTAGTGCCAAAACTTGCTGAAACTAAGTTACGCTAATGGTGGGGTTTTCCAGATTTCAGGGCCACGTGCCTGAACCAATTTCGGTTCTCCTCGAAGCAGAGCTGTTGGTCGGACTTGCTGGCACTGGAAACTAACATGGCAGGGAGATGGGCTGTTGAGGTGT
>NW_011198399.1:0-601 GCF_000146605.3 Meleagris gallopavo
CGCTTTCTGATCCTCGCTCTTACCTGTGGTTTTATCTTACAGCGCGCAGTTCTCTATCAGCACCCAAGTCTGTGTGGGTGTCTTCTGCTGCCACAAAGCTGCTCAGCCTGGAGGAGGCACAGGCCCAGAGGCGAGGCCACAGCAGCTCTGCCATCGTGACAGAGAGCAGGGACATAGAAGTGGAAGAAGGCCCCGCAGCTTTACCGGGGAAATTCCACACAGTCATCGGCTTTCCATCGGAAAGGTAAGAGGACTTCCTTTTCCAGCACCTATCATCATGGCTTGGGTGGCTTTCTGTGGGTTTATTTCCATTCTTTCTAGTGCCAAAACTTGCTGAAACTAAGTTACGCTAATGGTGGGTTTTCCAGATTTCAGGGCCACGTGCCTGAAACCAATTTCGGTTCTCCTCGAAGCAGAGCTGTTGGTCGGACTTGCTGGCACTGGAAACTAAACATGGCAGGGAGATGGGCTGCTGAGGTGTCAATGTCAGAGTCAGAGATGCTTTTCAAGTTCTTTTATGGCTGCACGGTTCCTCAGCGAGCAGTTACGCCTGCCAGCTCAGTCAAAGCCATCCCTGAGATGCTGTCCTGTACAGCTGTGA
>NW_011198400.1:0-527 GCF_000146605.3 Meleagris gallopavo
TCTGTCAGCAAGTGGATGCTTCAAAGGTAAACAACTTTGTCACTGTGCTCAGTGAAGAACAGTTGTTCTTTTAGTTACAGTAGGTACTTGGTGATCCGAGCACTGGACAGACATTCTGACTGGACTAAAGCACAACTCAGTGAAAACATCTGCTCTGAACATCTCTTAATTGAGTGCAAGAGTAAAACCTGTTGCCTATAAACTCTGACTGGGGACTCAGAGATGCAGAGGGAACCTTTCTAAGGACTGTGTGAACAGAGTCCTGCTTTCATCAGCTTGGCTGTCGTGCTCTTGGTTCTGGGCTTTTTCTGGCTTTGGAGAACACTCTCAGAGTTTTGTACATTACGGGCAAATGTTGAATTATTCCAGCAGTTAGCTCGTGATTTTTTTTCAGTACCTAAAACATGCTTTTAAACAGCAAGAGCGTAGGGATCATTCCTTAGGTTTTCTTCAAATACCTGTGGAGTACCTTTACGTTCTCTTAATGGAACCACTGTCTTTAACAGAATGAAACTGAAGAAATGAAA
>NW_011198401.1:0-808 GCF_000146605.3 Meleagris gallopavo
GCACTCGAGGCTGCTGTTTGTCCTCGCAGCTGCTCAGAGGTAGCCCGATCCTCCGATGATCGTGGGCCGTTTGTCTCCTGCTCAGTTTCAGGCACACTGGGCAGGTCGCTGTGCTCAGGCTGCTGGGAACCCTGTGATGTTGTCCCCAATGCTGCCTGGCTGGTGGGCATGGAGCTCAAGGTCTCAGGCTCCATGGAGCTGCTGGATGGCTCCGGCGCCGTCTGGCCGGCAGTGCTGGGACCAGCGAGCTCGGTGTTGGCGCTGGAGGCTGTAAGGGGAGGCAGGGAGGTCATGAGTCTGAAGCTGTGGCACCACAGTGGGATCTGCCATCCCACTTGGGGCAGACAGACTCTGGCAAAGCTGTCCTGAGCACTGATTGCCTCTTACCGGTGCTGGTACCCAGGCCAGCACAGCCGTCGCACTCCCACGTGGCCGTGGTGTTACTCAAGTGGGAGCACTGTCGGTGGGTGCCCTCAGCAGCGCAGGAGCTGCACAGGAGCAGCTGCCAGGGCCTGGGAAAGCAAAGCGGTTGTGGCCGTGAGGACCAAGTGAGCCAAGCCAGGGAGTGCCCGGCACAGCACATCTCTGGTGCTCAGGACTTGCTCCGCCAGCCTGTGGTGAGGCTGAGGTCTGCCACAGAGCCGCAGAGAGCTGCTGCAGTAACTCACCCACGCCTCTCTGCCTGCTCTCTGCCTCCATGGTAAAGGCATTCGCTGGCATCGCAGCGGCTGTGCCTGTGGAGAAGTGCTTCGTACGTGTCGTCGTCTACCCATCCTGGTCTTCTACAAGAGAAGGGAGGGAAGGAATG
>NW_011198402.1:0-677 GCF_000146605.3 Meleagris gallopavo
TGTGGTACAGGCGGCCAGGACGTGCCCCTGTACAAGCGGAACTGTTGACCCAGGTTAGAAACACGGCCTGTATTTTGCCCTGGAGGGCAGACCTTCCCCTCTTGCTACCTCTGAAACATCTGTATTTCTCCCCGTGAGTCTTTGAGCCTTCAGGATCACCGGAAGGAATGAAATGTCATCAAAACGTTCCAGTGTTACTGTCAGATCATGTGTAACACCCGGCGATGGTCTGCATGGGACTGACGGAACATTGGACGGATCTGCACCTCATGACCGTATGCCTCCGGTAACATCATCGAGCGCTGGCCCATAGAAGGATGTCAACTTCACCCATCGTCACTCATCTTGAAATTTACCAACGTGTGGCGATGAAATTGTATAAGCGTCACGGTGTATCGGATCTCTGTATTAGGGAAAGCTCACCCTTTTAGTCAACCTAATCATTGGTTCACGCCGTGAAGGGTGGAATGTATGGGGCTGCTGAATCACGGCCTGAACCTTTGATTGATCACCTGAGGCGAGCAATGAGTCAGCCACGGGAGCACAGGTGAAGGCAATTCAGCTGTGCTGCAGGAAGGGGTGGAGCCTGGCTCCACCTCTCCTAGACCCATTTAAGAGCTGACTGCCAGTGGGGAAGGATCTCTCTCTGGAGATCCGCTCCATCAGGAGTTCGTCTG
>NW_011198403.1:0-533 GCF_000146605.3 Meleagris gallopavo
ACTCATGACCGTATGCCTCCGGTAACATCATCGAGCGCTGGCCCATAGAAGGATGTCAACTTTCTACCCATCGTCACTCATCTTGAAATTTACCAACGTGTGGCGATGAAATTGTATAAGCGTCACGGTGTATCGGATCTCTGTATTAGGGAAAGCTCACCCTTTTAGTCAACCTAATCATTGGTTCACGCCGTGAAGGGGTGGAATGTATGGGGCTGCTGAATCACGGCCTGAACCTTTGATTGATCACCTGAGGCGAGCAATGAGTCAGCCACGGGAGCACAGGTGAAGGCAATTCAGCTGTGCTGCAGGAAGGGGTGGAGCCTGGCTCCACCTCTCCTAGACCCATTTAAGAGCTGACTGCCAGTGGGGAAGGATCTCTCTCTGGAGATCCGCTCCATCAGGAGTTCGTCTGGCGAGCCCAGGACAGGGTGAGTGACTTTCTCTTATTTCTCCAATATAAATGCTATTTAGCCGAGCTCCTGGATATGGATCTATACCATCTGTATATCCATTGATTAAACAATTGGCGA
>NW_011198404.1:0-510 GCF_000146605.3 Meleagris gallopavo
TGTCCTAATTCTGTTCCCTCCCAGCTCCTTGGATCCTCAGCTGAAAATGGCTTGGCCCTGTGCAGCATGCTTAGCAGGAACTATAAGCATTGGTGTGTTATCAACACTGCTTTCCTCCTAGAACCAAAACATCACACCAGACACGCTGAAGAAAACAGTTCCCAGCTGAAAAAAATAAAAGACACATTTACAGTGGGGTTTTTGTTTAATTAATTGATTAATTTATTGTAGTTGTTGTTGGTTTTGGTGTTTTTTTTGCACCGTGCTAACAATGAGACTTGGTAGTATCAGAATGTATCTGATAAAGGGGGAAAAGGTATTTTTTGAGAACTTTTCTTAGTTCTTAGTCCTATCTGCTTGGACAACACTGAACGCCCTTGACACCAACTTTCTTGCAAAAGAGGAAAATGAGTAATGTCATTAACCTCCTCCTACCCGATTACTTCCTGGTATGTTGGTCATGCCCCAGCTGATTAAGTATCCATCTATATGTTAGGTATGAATTGTCTT
>NW_011198405.1:0-548 GCF_000146605.3 Meleagris gallopavo
ATCCAAAAGGAAATGCCTCCTATTTTATAATGCTGGCCACAGCGTCACAGGTGGACACAGCAGAGGTTGAACCTTCCTGCCAGCACTCAGTTCATTTTGTAGCCAGGCGACAGATGGCAGCAGAGGCCAGGATGACAGCACAGCACCTGACGTGGAGGTGCACACGGAGCACAGGGCTGTCACTGAACTCCTCCGCACTGAACAGAGTATTTATGAAGACCAACACGTGGATGTGAGCGCAGTGAGGCTTCAGCAGTGGCAACAGCGATGCAAAAGACAAACCACCCAAACAGCCAGATTGTTTTTTTCTTTTTAAACAAGCACAGCATGCAGGCACTCGTTCAACACTGGAAAAAAAAGCATAGCTAATGGTGGTAACCGTGTTGAAAAACAGAGTTTTGTAGCTGAGAATTCACTCTATGTATCTGTTGTCATTTCTATGGAAATAAATAGGAGGCATTCCTTTCAGAGCAATCTACGTACATCATCAATGAGCCATCATCCTAGTAATGCAGTAATAAAAATAATAGGAACAGAAAAACCAGATT
>NW_011198406.1:0-530 GCF_000146605.3 Meleagris gallopavo
TTGAATTTCTATGCAATTAATAAGCCAAAATCCAAGAAGCTATTTATTATTTCTTTTATTCTCCTACAGTCTTGTATCCTCAAAGGGCATTGCTTTACCCCGGCTGGGCTGACTCCCATCTATACCTTAACTTTTACTGGGTTGCATTTTTGGCTCTGCCAGGCCTTCCTGATGCCTGCAATCCTGTGTATACCTGATGTAGGATTTACGTAACTTCTGGGGGTACAATATTGCTTTTCCCAGTTTGTGTTAAAGCCAGACTTATAATTTTCAGTCTCCAGTTTTCTCTACTGAATTTAATCTCTACATTCAACTGTTCTAATACGTCATGCCCAAGTAATGGTTTTGGAGAACCTGGCATGTACAAGAATTTAGGTATTCCTACTTGTTCTCCTAGCCTGTATTTAATTGGTCCCCAAAAAGGTAAACTTCTCTTGCCAGTAGCTCCTACAGCCATTACAAAATCATCTACGGGTAATAATTCTTGATGCAGCACAGATAAGAGGCACCCCGAATCATAAAATAAACCT
>NW_011198407.1:0-622 GCF_000146605.3 Meleagris gallopavo
TTTTATTCTCCTACAGTCTTGTATCCTCAAAGGGCATTGCTTTACCCCGGCTGGGCTGACTCCCATCTATACCTTAACTTTTACTGGGTTGCATTTTTGGCTCTGCCAGGCCTTCCTGATGCCTGCAATCCTGTGTATACCTGATGTAGGATTTACGTAACTTCTGGGGGTACAATATTGCTTTTCCCAGTTTGTGTTAAAGCCAGACTTATAATTTTCAGTCTCCAGTTTTCTCTACTGAATTTAATCTCTACATTCAACTGTTCTAATACGTCATGCCCAAGTAATGGTTTTGGAGAACCTGGCATGTACAAGAATTTAGGTATTCCTACTTGTTCTCCTAGCCTGTATTTAATTGGTCCCCAAAAAAGTAAACTTCTCTTGCCAGTAGCTCCTACAGCCATTACAAAATCATCTACGGGTAATAATTCTTGATGCAGCACAGATAAGAGGCACCCCGAATCATAAAATAAACCTCTTTGCCCTGCTTCCCCAGCTGCTTTCGGTCCAGTGGGGGTGGAACTCTCCCTGAGCCCTTCCAGGCTCCCCCTCACCTCTTCTTCTAGGTAAGGACATCCCTGTTACACCTCGCTCAACTTTGCCTTCCTCAGCCTGTGGTTTT
>NW_011198408.1:0-718 GCF_000146605.3 Meleagris gallopavo
GAGAGCCAGGCTCCACCCCTCCCTGATCCCATTGAAGGGCTGGGAAGAGTAGGGGCAGCATGTGAACCTGGGGAGTGCTTCCTTTGGAGTATGCCTTGTTCTTTGGTGATGGAGTGAGTGATTTTTTTTCTTTTTTTTCCTCCTCCATTGTGGAGCTGGTCTCTCTCTTTTTTTAGCAGGGAACCCTGAGCGTACTTAAGGGCTGGTAGGTATTTGGACCTGGAAGCTGCTTCCTTCACTTGAGAGTGTGGGGGAGTATTGGTCCTTGGAATGGGGTAAGTGGTTTCTTTTTTTCTTTCAGGGCTGTGATCTTCTCTTTTTTGGGGGATCCCAAGTGCGCTGAAGGGCTGCTAGCTGTAAGAGCAGCATCTGAATCTGGAGTCTGCTTCCTTTTGGGGGGTGTGGGGGTGAGCCCTTAGAATGGGGTGAGTGATTCCTGCTTTCTTTCAGAGCTGTGAGCTCTGCTTTTCTGGAGGATCTCAAGCTGGATGGCTGTAATTAATAGGGCTATGTGCTAATTGCATCCATGCGGTGGGTGTTTTTTAAGGGCATTGTGTGCATCCTCGTTGTGTTGTAAATTCTGTTCTGCGTCTCTTCTGATTTCATTTTGCAGCCTGATGGAGTTGAAGGATTGCCTGGGCTCCTCCAGTCAGTGGTGTGAGATGTGTCCAGCAGGTAATGAACATCATGCACCCCATGTTGGTGCGCTGCTTGTATG
>NW_011198409.1:0-569 GCF_000146605.3 Meleagris gallopavo
CTGTCTCTGGCAACCTGTGCCGCTGCCTCAGCACCCTCACTGTACAAGACATTTTCCTTAGATTTCACCTCCATTTTCCCTTGTTCTTTCCTTTAGGTATTGAAAGGCTGTTACCAGGTTCCCTTGGAGCCTTCACTTCTCCAGGCTGAACAGCCCAGCTCTCCTTGCTTACAGGACAGGGGTTCCATCCTTGGGTTCGTGTTTGTGGCTGTACTCTGGATGCACTCGCACAGCTCCATGTCTCCCTGCACTGAGGACTCCACATCTGGACGCAGCACTGCAGCTGAGGCCTCACCAGAGCAGAGGGATGGGGATCTCCTCCCTTGGCCCGCTGACTGCGCATCTTTGGATGCAGCCCAGGATACGGTTGGCTTTCTGGGCTGGAAGGGCCCACTGCTGGCTTGTGTCCAGCTCCTACCCACCAGTACTCCCCAGGCCTTATGGAGCAGGACTACGCTCAGTCCTTTCATCCCCTAGCATGTTTTGGTGGTGGGTGTTCCCTCATCCCAGCTACTGACCCTGCACTTGGATTTGTGGTCCACTGCTCAGCCTGTTGAGGTCTCTGTGGA
>NW_011198410.1:0-490 GCF_000146605.3 Meleagris gallopavo
ATGTTTTGGTGGTGGGTGTTCCCTCATCCCAGCTACTGACCCTGCACTTGGATTTGTGGTCACTGCTCAGCCTGTTGAGGTCTCTGTGGATGGCATCCCGTCCCTCTGCTGTGTCACTGCACCCCACAGCTTGGTGTCCTTAGGGTGCACTCAACCCCACTGTTGATGTCCCTGATGAAGGGGAAACCCAGATGCTTGTACCAACTGGGCGTAGAAGCCCTTGGGAGCAGCCCTGCGGAGGACTCGGGGATCCTGGTGGACAAAGAGCTGGACATAAGCCAGTAGTGTGCACTTGCAGCCCAGAAGGCCAACTGTATCCTGGGCTGCATTCAAAGAGGAGCGACCAGCAGGGAGAGGGAGGTGATTGTCCCCCTCGACTCGGCTCTGGTGCGGCCCCATGTGCAGCACTGCGTCCAGGCCTGGGGGCCTCCAGCACAGGAATGATGTGGAGCTTTTGGAGCAGGTCCAGAGAAGGGCCACGAAGATGATC
>NW_011198411.1:0-851 GCF_000146605.3 Meleagris gallopavo
CTGCTGTGTCACTGCAGCCCACAGCTTGGTGTCCTTAGGGTGCACTCAACCCCACTGTTGATGTCCCTGATGAAGGGGAAACCCGAGATGCTTGTACCAACTGGGCGTAGAAGCCCTTGGGAGCAGCCCTGCGGAGGACTCGGGGAGTCCTGGTGGACAAAGAGCTGGACATAAGCCAGTAGTGTGCACTTGCAGCCCAGAAGGCCAACTGTATCCTGGGCTGCATTCAAAGAGGAGCGACCAGCAGGGAGAGGGAGGTGATTGTCCCCCTCGACTCGGCTCTGGCGCGGCCCCATGTGCAGCACTGCGTCCAGGCCTGGGGCTCCAGCACAGGAATGATGTGGAGCTTTTGGAGCAGGTCCAGAGAAGGGCCACGAAGATGATCAGAGGGCTGGAGCACCTCTCTTAGAAAGAAATGTTGAGGGAACTGGGATTGTTTCTGTGGGAGAAGAGAAAGCTCTGGAGATAGCTCATGACAGCCTTCCAAGACTCGAAGGGAGCGCATAAGCAGGAGGGGGCAACGGCTGTTTAGGAGGGTGGATAGCGATAGGACAAGGGGAAATGGTTTTCAAGTGAGACAGGGGAGGTTTAGGTTGGTTATTAGGAGGCAGCTTTTCACGCACAGGGTGGTGACACACTGGAATGTGTGCTTGAGAGTCACTTCCAGGATGATCTGCTCCATGATCCGTGACCAGCCCAGAGGTGAGACTGACATGCTGGTAGTTCCCCGCGTCACACTTTCTATCCCTCCTGAGAGGTGTGCTGTCACCTTTTTCTCCTCAGCAGGGACTTGACCTGACTGCCTCGACTTGTGAAATACCATGGAGAGTGGCTCGGTGACTGCAGCGGTG
>NW_011198412.1:0-648 GCF_000146605.3 Meleagris gallopavo
CTTAGGGTGCACTCAACCCCACTGTTGATGTCCCTGATGAAGGGGAAACCCAGATGCTTGTACCAACTGGGCGTAGAAGCCCTTGGGAGCAGCCCTGCGGAGGACTCGGGGATCCTGGTGGACAAAGAGCTGGACATAAGCCAGTAGTGTGCACTTGCAGCCCAGAAGGCCAACTGTATCCTGGGCTGCATTCAAAGAGGAGCGACCAGCAGGGAGAGGAAGGTGATTGTCCCCCTCGACTCGGCTCTGGTGTGCGGCCCCATGTGCAGCACTGCGTCCAGGCCTGGGGCTCCAGCACAGGAATGATGTGGAGCTTTTGGAGCAGGTCCAGAGAAGGGCCACGAAGATGATCAGAGGGCTGGAGCACCTCTCTTAGAAAGAAATGTTGAGGGAACTGGGATTGTTTCTGTGGGAGAAGAGAAAGCTCTGGAGATAGCTCATGACAGCCTTCCAAGACTCGAAGGGAGCGCATAAGCAGGAGGGGGCAACGGCTGTTTAGGAGGGTGGATAGCGATAGGACAAGGGGAAATGGTTTTCAAGTGAGACAGGGGAGGTTTAGGTTGGTTATTAGGAGGCAGCTTTTCACGCACAGGGTGGTGACGCACTGGAATGTGTGCTTGAGAGTCACTTGCAGGATGATCTGCTCCA
>NW_011198413.1:0-552 GCF_000146605.3 Meleagris gallopavo
TTTGCTGATGCTCGGCAGAATTTAGAGCTGTCAGGCAGATTGGGGTTCACCTACCATGTGGGTGGGAACAGGACTGTAATGTTTTTGTGAGTGCGCTGCAGTTTAAACATCAGTTTCTGTTCTGGTTGTAGAACAGTGTCTTTTGCTTTTCGGGGGGTGGACATGGGCTGACAGGACAACGCTGCTCCTGGTGTCTGTGAAATCAACACACAATCTGTTGTTGTAGGGACGGAGCCTGAGCGGCCTGGGGATGGTGCTGGGCATGGGGGAAAACGGAAAGCCTCCCCAGGTAAGAAGCTCTTGTGAGCTGTGGTTGGCTTCTGCCTCTAAATGGGGCTGCATGAAGGGCTGTGTGTGATGGAGGAGAGGGGGAAAGGGCACTGCAGATCTGTGCTGACTGCAGAAATGGCACAACACTGTAGCAGCAGAAAGGCAAACTGAAGAAACTACGCTTGAAGACCAGAAGTTTGGGTTGTCTGTGCTAAAATCTTCCTGCAAGGAGATGCTCTTCAAGTATTTCTTGTTTCCTTCTGTCAGAAGCTGATGCAAAAG
>NW_011198414.1:0-715 GCF_000146605.3 Meleagris gallopavo
TGTGTGTGATGGAGGAGAGGGGAAAGGGCACTGCAGATCTGTGCTGACTGCAGAAAATGGCACAACACTGTAGCAGCAGAAAGGCAAACTGAAGAAACTATGCTTGAAGACCAGAAGTTTGGGTTGACTGTGCTAAAATCTTCCTGCAAGGAGATGCTCTTCAAGTATTTCTTATTTCCTTTCTGTCAGAAGCTGATGCAAAAGCGGCCTTCCTGTGAAGTGCAGCGGAGGAGCAGGAGTGTGGCACAGCACCTAAGAGAGGTACAGGCACACAGCAGGCATCTGGGTTTGGTGCGCTGTCTTTCTAGTTAGGCTTTCTTGTCCTTCCCTGGGACTGTTGTTGCATGTTGCTTGAGGTCTTAATCCCTGGGATTTACAGTTACCTTTCCTGTCCTGGTTTGAAATGTGAACCCACAGTTCACCTAAGATCCGTTGCCATGAACACACAGATTTCCTAGTATTGTGGCCCATTTTGCAGACTGAAAGTAGTGTTAGACTCTCTTCAAATCTTGTTGCTTCTCCTTTCTTGATTATAACAGAGAGAGGTTCTGAACCAAATGGCAAGATCTGTATGAAAGCAGTGAAAGAAGTCTGTTCTGAGGGAGCTCCTCTCCAGGCTGGAGTGCATCCTGGAACAGCAGGTCCCAGCTCAGGGAAACACCTTTCCCCGCAGTTGACATCCACTCTTTCTCCAAGACGCTGGCTGGAAGAAAGT
>NW_011198415.1:0-767 GCF_000146605.3 Meleagris gallopavo
CGGGGAAGATGAGGATTCTGCATCCCACGGCCACCAGGAGGAGACCCTCACCGCTCACCGCTCACTGCGCACGCGCGAGGGGGGCCGCGTGCTGCTGGGTTCTCGGAACGTAAGGAACGTGGATCCCAACTCCTGGAAACTACTGATCACGTATCAGTTCGGCCTCTCGCTGCAGCACTTCTTCCTGACGCTGTGCGAGTTAGGAGCAGCTCTCCCCCTTGCACCCGGAGTCGCAGCCCTGATTAAACACACCTGCTTTTATAACTGCTTTGTGGTCACAGAGTCTGATTCCACACATCAGCGTGCGCCGCTCCTCGGGGCAGTGTGTGCCAGGGCCCTCCTCGGGAAACATTTCTTCCTCCTATGGAAACCACCGGGCGCCCGAGCCGGCACTCTCGAAATAAACACGCGGTGCTGACAGACTCATTGCGGGCCGGGCGACGAATCCGCTGGTGGGACAGCGGTGCCGGTGCCCAGCGGGCCCATCTGTGTGCGTGGGGGGAGAGAGAGGCAGCGGGCCTTTGGGGCCGGGTCGGGGGGCTGTGGGGGCTGCAGACTGTCACTGAGACACGAGATGTCTCTGCAGAGCTGGAAGGTCAGGAGACTCAACAGATACGAAGGGCTCCCATCGTGCTCCTGAGCGCCCCTCCTCTCCTGGCTGCACGCTGGTGGCAGGTGGAGGCAGGAACAAAGGGCAGGAGCAAGGGCAGAGAACCTCTTGGCTTTTCAATCTCCCTAGAAAAAAGAAAAAACAAAAACAAAAAATC
>NW_011198416.1:0-498 GCF_000146605.3 Meleagris gallopavo
GGAAACATTTCTTCCTCCTATGGAAACCACCGGGCGCCCGAGCCGGCACTCTCGAAATAAACACGCGGTGCTGACAGACTCATTGCGGGCCGGGCGACGAATCCGCTGGTGGGACAGCGGTGCCGGTGCCCAGCGGGCCCATCTGTGTGCGTGGGGGGAGAGAGAGGCAGCGGGCCTTTGGGGCCGGGTCGGGGGGCTGTGGGGGCTGCAGACTGTCACTGAGACACGAGATGTCTCTGCAGAGCTGGAAGGTCAGGAGACTCAACAGATACGAAGGGCTCCCATCGTGCTCCTGAGCGCCCCTCCTCTCCTGGCTGCACGCTGGTGGCAGGTGGAGGCAGGAACAAAGGGCAGGAGCAAGGGCAGAGAACCTCTTGGCTTTTTCAATCTCCCTAGAAAAAAGAAAAAACAAAAACAAAAAATCTTTACACATATGCATGGGATCTGTTGAGTCCCAGCCTGAAGCACTGGTTGAGTCACCTGCAGAAAGGAGCTGCT
>NW_011198417.1:0-482 GCF_000146605.3 Meleagris gallopavo
CTCATTGCGGGCCGGGCGACGAATCCGCTGGTGGGACAGCGGTGCCGGTGCCCAGCGGGCCCATCTGTGTGCGTGGGGGGAGAGAGAGGCAGCGGGCCTTTGGGGCCGGGTCGGGGGGCTGTGGGGGCTGCAGACTGTCACTGAGACACGAGATGTCTCTGCAGAGCTGGAAGGTCAGGAGACTCAACAGATACGAAGGGCTCCCATCGTGCTCCTGAGCGCCCCTCCTCTCCTGGCTGCACGCTGGTGGCAGGTGGAGGCAGGAACAAAGGGCAGGAGCAAGGGCAGAGAACCTCTTGGCTTTTTCAATCTCCCTAGAAAAAAGAAAAACAAAAACAAAAAATCTTTACACATATGCATGGGATCTGTTGAGTCCCAGCCTGAAGCACTGGTTGAGCACCTGCAGAAAGGAGCTGCTCAGCCCTGGGAGCACAGGTGAAGGCAATTCAGCTGTGTGACGGAAGGGCTGGAGCCTGGCTGCA
>NW_011198418.1:0-661 GCF_000146605.3 Meleagris gallopavo
CCTTATAGCGGCCTGCCAGTATCTGAAGGGGCCTACAGGAAAGCTGGGGTGGGACTTTTTATAAGGGCAGGTAGTGACGGGATGAGGGGGAAACAGCTTTAAACTGACAGAGAGTAGATATTCGGAAGAAATTCTTTCCTGTCAGGGTGGCAATGCACTGGCACAGGTTGCCCATAGAGGTTGTGGATGCCCGCTCCCTGGAAGCACTCAAGGCCAGGCTGGATGGGGCTGTGAGAAACCTGGGCTAGAGGGGGTTGGAACTGGGTGGTCATAAAGTCCCTTCCAGTCCAAACCATCCTATGATTTTATGACTTGATGTCTTTCCTGCAGCGAGGGGCCCAAAACCGAACACAATATTCAAGTGCAGTCTCACCAGGGCTGAGTACAGAGGGACGATCACTTCCCTGCTCTACTGGCTGCACTGCTTCTGATACAAGCCAGGATGCCATTCTCGGCCACCTGGGGACACTGCTGGCTCACTTTCAGCCAAGTGTTGACCAACACCCCCAGGTCCATTTCCTCTGCACAGTCTTCCAGCTACTCTGCCCAAGCCTGTAGCGTTGCCGGGTTGTTGTGGCCGAAGTGCAGGACCCGGCATTTGGTCCTGCTGAACTTCATCCCACTGGCCTCAGCCCAGCTAGCCAGCCTGTCCAGATCCCTC
>NW_011198419.1:0-745 GCF_000146605.3 Meleagris gallopavo
GAGATTTGGGTGTCTGACTATCTGTACAGATCCACTTAGGCATGTCGTGACAGATCACAAAATGCCAGGAAGCTTACTTGTGTTGGAGCAAGCTTTGTGACAAATCAGAAAAAATACACCTGCAGTTCCTTCAAAGACTGTTACCAATAGCACGATGTATACGTAACGTCTGTTCTGGGAAACAACTGCAGTAGATAAAATTGTGTTGGCTTATGAAGTCACCTTTGTAACGTTTCCCTTTCTTACATCAAGGGATTGTACGTATGTGCGTTCTGACGGACTGCTGAACGTCAAAACTAACTCTCCTTTGAAGAAGCAAGGAGCACCTTTCTTCTCGTCATTGAGAAGCATGCTAGGAAAGATGGCAAGCTCTGGGTGAGTACTGTGGGTGCTTCAGTGCTGCTAGCCGTTTTGTGCCACAGATCTTGAAAGAAACAGTTTGAAATTTACCAAGGGTGTAGCAGGTGAGGCTAATAGGTCAGGTTACAGCTGGGAAGAAGATATTTGACAGCTCTCCTGATTCCTGGTGCAGCAAGGCAACGTGTAACTCCCACGCTGCTATTAACTCATTGCCAGCGAAACCAACCTTTGCTCTGAAGGCAGTAAGGTGAGCTGCAGTACGCTGAATGCAAGGTCTGAACGTACTGTAGAGTGAGTTGGCTCACAGTAGCAGGACTTGCAGTTCCAGCTTGATGAAGAACCACATTATCCTTTGTGATATAGATTAATGATCGAGTTGTTTGTT
>NW_011198420.1:0-446 GCF_000146605.3 Meleagris gallopavo
CAAGGAGCACCTTTCTTCTCGTCATTGAGAAGCATGCTAGGAAAGATGGCAAGCTCTGGGTGAGTACTGTGGGTGCTTCAGTGCTGCTAGCCGTTTTGTGCCACAGATCTTGAAAGAAACAGTTTGAAATTTACCAAGGGTGTAGCAGGTGAGGCTAATAGGTCAGGTTACAGCTGGGAAGAAGATATTTGACAGCTCTCCTGATTCCCGGTGCAGCAAGGCAACGTGTAACTCCCACGCTGCTATTAACTCATTGCCAGAGAAACCAACCTTTGCTCTGAAGGCAGTAAGGTGAGCTGCAGTACGCTGAATGCAAGGTCTGAACGTACTGTAGAGTGAGTTGGCTCACAGTAGCAGGACTTGCAGTTCCAGCTTGATGAAGACCACATTATCCTTTGTGATATAGATTAATGATCAAGTTGTTTGTTACTTTCAGTTTGCAATGG
>NW_011198421.1:0-488 GCF_000146605.3 Meleagris gallopavo
TTTCTTCGCGTGCTCTCCCACGCGGTCCCGGAGGGGTGTTGCACGTGGCCTGGAGAGCTTGGGAAAGCTGCCGAGTGCCGGGCTCCAGGTCGCCCTGTAGCTTGGGCAGTCGCGGCCCGAGTCTGCCATCCCACGAGCTGAGCCCTGCCCCGTCTCCGAGCGAGGAGATCACAGCGTGCCGTGGGAACATCCCTCTGCTGTTCTTGATTCCAGATGACGGTGCTCCCAATCCTGGCTATGCAGACGGCTGGCTGAAGGCTGCTTTTGTGCCTCGGGGGAAACCCAGAGGTAAGTTGCGAGTGTCTGCTTCCTTGAAGGCAGAAAAGTTAGTGCAGTGGAAGCTCTCCTCGCCTGCGTCTGATCACATCTGTGCCTGCAGGTCCTCCTGGTGGATTTCCCAAGCAGAGTCCTGTTCCTGAGCCCGGGCCGGATGCCAGAGGTAAGTCACCAGCCTTCATCTCACGCTCTCTGCTCACATGCGGTTGTGG
>NW_011198422.1:0-353 GCF_000146605.3 Meleagris gallopavo
AACACTGAGATGAATGAATGAATAAACAAATAAATAAAAGAAAAGAAGATGGAGAATATCAAATCCACTCCAGGACTACCGTTGTCAGACTAAAGAGAGAAGACTCAGGAGAATACTAGAAGTTGAGAAGTGTATTAACATAGTTGAATGGATTGGAATGTTTGTCTTCAATCCTTTTCTTCTCACCTCTTTTTTCCAATTACATCGACATTCATGAACATCTTTCAGAACATCCATCTTTGCCTTCCACAGAGACCCAGTGCCCGCCAGAATTTCGCTGCCCACAACTATCCATGACACTTCACAAGCACTCGCACACATCCCGCAGCTCCCAGGCACCTTGGCCATCACCC
>NW_011198423.1:0-465 GCF_000146605.3 Meleagris gallopavo
TCTTCAATCCTTTTCTTCTCACCTCTTTTTTCCAATTACATCGACATTAATGAACATCTTTCAGAACATCCATCTTTGCCTTCCACAGAGACCAGTGCCCGCCAGAATTTCGCTGCCCACAACTATCCATGACACTTCACAAGCACTCGCACACACCCAGCAGCTCCCAGGCACCTTGGCCATCACCCAGTCTCTGTCTGTGAGCAGCTGACACCCTGTGAAGGACCGAAGACTCAGAGCAGGAGCTCGCCTGCAGGCAACTCCTTGTGCACAGCTGAACTGAGCCAGAGGAATCCCTGAAACCGTTCTGGGTCCTCCGGGAGCTGAATCCAATTTTAGCTGCAGGGTTTCCATCTGGGGATGAGATGCCAGCACTGCCTCTGCTGGATCACTGCCCTGCCCAGGGGAAGCAAACCCTCCCTGTCCTTGTCTGCGTGTCCTTTGTTCTGGTGGGAAGAGCCTTAT
>NW_011198424.1:0-458 GCF_000146605.3 Meleagris gallopavo
TTCCCCATTTCCCTTTTAAATTCTCTAACATCTCCTGAATTCAAAGGAGTAGACGACGTACCCTACTCCTAGCTGCTGTCCAGGTCCCCTTACTGGGACTTCTCTAAGGGGGAACAACTTTTCCTCCCTGGAACTTCTTAGTTTGGTCTGGCTCCTGGTTCTCCTTCGCAGTCCAGGTGAGTCAGGATAATCTGACTCCTCTGTATCATCGCACTCTATCCCCTTATCTTCTACTGGAGCCTCTACTGGAGCCTGGGGTGCAGAGGCAGGTTGGGGAGCCGCAAGAAGCTCAGGGGATACATAAGGAGGAGGGGACCAGGGGATTTCTTCCTCCTTTCTAATCTTTTCTTTTTGTCTCTTTTCTTTAAGGTTAAATAGAAAAGTTCGGGTTCCTGGCACAGTCCGTAGACTAGCGTATTCGCTTTCCTCATCGCTAAATGGCTTTTTAGAATTAACAT
>NW_011198425.1:0-785 GCF_000146605.3 Meleagris gallopavo
CAGCATACAAACAGATGTTCTTGTGTTGATCTTAGTAATTACTTCAGAGGCCACAGGACCATCCTGAATGGCTTTGAGTACACTGTAGGTACAATGAAGAAGAACGTGGCATGGGAGGAGTTCCTGAACTGAAGAAGCATTGTCCACATTTCAGCCTGTCTTTTATCTTGCTGTGCCGTGCATTACAAGAAGTAGCTTGTCCAAACTGATGTTCTCCAGCTTCTCACAAGATCATTGCTGCAGTTCTGAGATAGCCCTTCTGTTTATGCAGCAAAACTGAGTTTATCTATTGGCGTGGTAAAGTAAGAAGCTGTACCCTCTAATACACGTGAGAGTACTGTGCTAAACACTTAGCTGGGGTGGTGTCTAAATTGTTCTAGTGAAATGAATGCAGTGATATGTTTAACGTTAGGATAGCATTATGTTCTGCCACGTCTTTCTCATTGAGACCCAGCGTGCTGTGTGGTTAGGACAGCCATGGTCCGTGGCATTTAAGGCAGCTCCTAAAGTAGGCATCTAACTAAGGTTTTGGTCTTTTTTTTTTTAAGTTTACATGATCCTCTAAGTTCTGAAGCCGTGCAAGCTGTGCCTGCGAGTTGTTGGGAATCTAGTGCTGTGTCTGTACAGCCCTTGGTGTATTGGCCCAGATTAAGATGCTTAAGATGCACTCCTAGGTGCTTTTGCTGTGTGAATATCGCTTGGGCTGTGATCTGTAGAGATAGTAAGAGATTTGGGTGTCTGACTATCTGTACAGATCCACTTAGGCATGTCGTGACAGATCACAA
>NW_011198426.1:0-792 GCF_000146605.3 Meleagris gallopavo
TGGTGTCTAAATTGTTCTAGTGAAATGAATGCAGTGATATGTTTAACGTTAGGATAGCATTATGTTCTGCCACGTCTTTCTCATTGAGACCCAGCGTGCTGTGTGGTTAGGACAGCCATGGTCCGTGGCATTTAAGGCAGCTCCTAAAGTAGGCATCTAACAAGGTTTTGGCCTTTTTTTTTTTAGTTACATGATCCTCTAAGTTCTGAAGCCTTGCAAGCTGTGCCTGCGAGTTGTTGGGAATCTAGTGCTGTGTCTGTACAGCCCTTGGTGTATTGGCCCAGATTAAGATGCTTAAGATGCACTCCTAGGTGCTTTTGCTGTGTGAATATCGCTTGGGCTGTGATCTGTAGAGATAATAAGAGATTTGGGTGTCTGACTATCTGTACAGATCCACTTAGGCATGTCGTGACAGATCACAAAATGCCAGGAAGCTTACTTGTGTTGGAGCAAGCTTTGTGACAAATCAGAAAAAAAATCACCTGCAGTTCCTTCAAAGACTGTTACCAATAGCACGATGTATACGTAACGTCTGTTCTGGGAAACAGCTGCAGTAGATAAAATTGTGTTGGCTTACGAAGTCACCTTTGTAACGTTTCCCTTTCTTACATCAAGGGATTGTACGTATGTGCGTTCTGACGGACTGCTGAACGTCAAAACTAACTCTCCTTTGAAGAAGCAAGGAGCACCTTTCTTCTCGTCATTGAGAAGCATGCTAGGAAAGATGGCAAGCTCTGGGTGAGTACTGTGGGTGCTTCAGTGCTGCTAGCCGTTTTGTGCCACAGATCTTGA
>NW_011198427.1:0-695 GCF_000146605.3 Meleagris gallopavo
CTGAGAGAGGAAATGCGGTTGGCCTGCTTGCAACGATGAAACCCTGTGTTTTCCCAGGTCCCACTTCGCAGAGCACCACGAGTACAAGTGTGTCGAGTACCAGCGTGTCAAGTAGCAGTGCCCTGCCAACAACAACCGGGTCTGCCCCCACTACCACCTCTGGCACAACGCTCTCCAGCAGCACCACCAGCAGCACCGTGAGCACCACGCCTGTTATTGTCACGACCTCGTCCGGCCCGACTTCAGTCAGCACATCCACACCCACGCCAACACCCACCACCTCCGTAACACCTCCACCCACGACAACGGAAGGTAATTGTCTGGCCTTGCTGTCAGGTGTTCCCTTGCAGAGGGAGAGGTGAAGGCCTGTGAGCGCCTGAACGTAGGCTTTGTGTATGGGCTGAGGGCCGGGTGTGATTGCTGAACGTTCCTTAATGGAGCAGGAGCCCAAGGTAGTCCTGACTCTTGCTGTTTGGAGGCAAGGTGAGTGCATTAGTTGAGGGCAGAAGGTCCCTTGTTGGTTGACACTGCGTGTCCTTGGAAAAGGTTTTTTCAGCTAGGTGCAGCTGGTAGTCTTAGGCCGCCATTGGTCTGACTGGAAGTCTTCCTTTTGCTGCTGCGATATCTTGTCCTCAATCTAGAGAGAACATTCCCTTATGAGGCGTCTCGTGTAGGCGCAGTGGGCTTTTGTGGTG
>NW_011198428.1:0-705 GCF_000146605.3 Meleagris gallopavo
GCCACACTTGCACTATTGTCTTGCCAAAGAGGAACAAAATAATCTGCTCACTTCCTGTAACCTATTGCCTGGAGACCTCAGCTGTGGACTGGACACAGGAGCTGGTCCACTGGCCCAATCCTTGGCTCACTAGCAGTGCCACCTTCCTTTAACTTGGTGAAGACGAGAACACCACTTTGTCTTTGGGTGACAAAATCCAGGCAGATGGGGAAACAATGCTCCTGCATGTTTGTGACGCCAGATTGGATTCTGTCGCTACTATGACTTTCACGGCCATCTCGATGCCCGTACCAAGAAAAGAAAGCTTTTAGGGCAGCTTTTCAGTGACACCAATAGAGTCGCAAGGATTCTCTCTCTCTTGAAAAGCAGGAGAGCTCATCTGCAGCTCACTCTGCTGGATCAAGTCAGGGAACAAAGACCAATCAGAGCTTCATACTCTACCTCCATCCGTGCCGGGTCAGGCCCACGGCTGATCTCACTGCACGCGATGCCCATCACAGCAGGCACAACCAGCTGGAACTGAAAAGAACGCACTTATATTTTCTCTGTTCACACTCCACAGCACTGAGAGACTTCTTCAGAACTACCCTTGGCCTACCCTCTGGCATAGGCAGGTGTTCTAGAAGCAACCAGTTTGTTCAGTCAGTTCAAATGTGACAGCCTATTAGGCAGCTATTTTACCAAGTGCTGTCCCTCTGCTAGCAG
>NW_011198429.1:0-450 GCF_000146605.3 Meleagris gallopavo
TGGAGTGCTTTGGAAATGGTCTGAAGTTGCCAGGTTGCTTGTGGTCACAGACATAATGTGGAACTATCTGTGGTGCCAGTGATAATTATGTTTGATGAACTTGAAAGCTTTCAGTGGTATTACAGCCATAATACAAATCATTCCCTGTCCTCTAGAATTCTGTGTAAAATTGCTAGCTAGCTAGCAAGCTGCAGATGCTATTTTGTGTCAAGACAAGCTCTCCAAATAAATGCATTATTACACTTGAAGATTCTTCTGTTCCAAGTGCTAGGGAATATTGTTCAGAAATGCCTGATCTCTGCAGCTAATATGTTATTCAGGGTTACTGAACGTATCACTTTCCTTTGGTAAGTGTTCAAGGAAGGCTGGTTGTTTCACACAGGTTTCATTTTTGTTCTTAAGACTGCGTGTGGTAACTTGTGACGTTGGTCTGATGGTAAGTTTAAAAGT
>NW_011198430.1:0-537 GCF_000146605.3 Meleagris gallopavo
CTTGAAAGCTTTCAGTGGTATTACAGCCATAATACAAATCATTCCCTGTCCTCTAGAATTCTGTGTAAAATTGCTAGCTAGCTAGCAAGCTGCAGATGCTATTTTGTGTCAAGACAAGCTCTCCAAATAAATGCATTATTACACTTGAAGATTCTTCTGTTCCAAGTGCTAGGGAATATTGTTCAGAAATGCCTGATCTCTGCAGCTAATATGTTATTCAGGGTTACTGAACGTATCACTTTCCTTTGGTAAGTGTTCAAGGAAGGCTGGTTGTTCACACAGGTTTCATTTTTGTCTTAAGACTGCGTGTGGTAACTTGTGACGTTGGTCTGATGGTAAGTTTAAAAAGTGAAGGTAGGTATTTCTGAGAGGAGAAGTGCAGGAGTATGATTTCAGCTCATTTTTGTTAGATATTCCTGAGAGTGAAACAATTAAAATATTTGTGTTGTTCTCCTGGAAGTTCTTACCTTCAGGACTAGGTTAAACGCAGTGCCTAGAGATGTAATAGTAAGTGGTGGAAGTATCTCTTGGAAGTGT
>NW_011198431.1:0-767 GCF_000146605.3 Meleagris gallopavo
AGAAGGGCCCCGTAGTAAAAACGCGAGGAAAGGGCTTCGCAGGGACTAAGGATGGGGGGAGAGGGAGGAGTTAGAGACAGCTTGTAGGAGCAAGAATGACAGTAAAATAAGGGATGGCAGACTCCGGGTCTGGGATAAGGAGGGGCTGAAGGCCGCAAACAGAAGGGTTGGAGAACAGCCCGAGGACGCCTGGCAACGAGGCGATTCGATGTCCGCAGGGCGAGCTGAAACGGGGCTGGGGGGCTGCCCCTCCGCAGGGTCAGAAGTGAACAGGGAGAAAGACTGCGAGCCTCCGCGGGGAAGATGAGGATTCTGCATCCCACGGCCACCAGGAGGAGACCCTCACCGCTCACCGCTCACTGCGCACGCGCGAGGGGGGGCCGCGTGCTGCTGGGTTCTCGGAACGTAAGGAACGTGGATCCCAATTCCTGGAAACTACTGATCACGTATCAGTTCGGCCTCTCGCTGCAGCACTTCTTCCTGACGCTGTGCGAGTTAGGAGCAGCTCTCCCCCTTGCACCCGGAGTCGCAGCCCTGATTAAACACACCTGCTTTTATAACTGCTTTGTGGTCACAGAGTCTGATTCCACACATCAGCGTGCGCCGCTCCTCGGGGCAGTGTGTGCCAGGGCCCTCCTCGGGAAACATTTCTTCCTCCTATGGAAACCACCGGGCGCCCGGGCCGGCACTCTCGAAATAAACACGCGGTGCTGACAGACTCATTGCGGGCCGGGCGACGAATCCGCTGGTGGGACAGCGGTGCCGGT
>NW_011198432.1:0-567 GCF_000146605.3 Meleagris gallopavo
GGAACGTGGATCCCAACTCCTGGAAACTACTGAGCACGTATCAGTTCGGCCTCTCGCTGCAGCACTTCTTCCTGACGCTGTGCGAGTTAGGAGCAGCTCTCCCCCTTGCACCCGGAGTCGCAGCCCTGATTAAACACACCTGCTTTTATAACTGCTTTGTGGTCACAGAGTCTGATTCCACACATCAGCGTGCGCCGCTCCTCGGGGCAGTGTGTGCCAGGGCCCTCCTCGGGAAACATTTCTTCCTCCTATGGGAAAACCCACCGGGGCGCCCGGGCCGGCACTCTCGAAATAAACACGCGGTGCTGACAGACTCATTGCGGGCCGGGCGATGAATCCGCTGGTGGGACAGCGGTGCCGGTGCCCAGCGGGCCCATCTGTGTGCGTGGGGGGAGAGAGAGGCAGCGGGCCTTTGGGGCCGGGTCGGGGGGCTGTGGGGGCTGCAGACTGTCACTGAGACACGAGATGTCTCTGCAGAGCTGGAAGGTCAGGAGACTCAACAGATACGAAGGGCTCCCATCGTGCTCCTGAGCGCCCCTCCTCTCCTGGCTGCACGCTGGTGGCAGG
>NW_011198433.1:0-545 GCF_000146605.3 Meleagris gallopavo
GAACTACCAGCATGGCAGTCTCACCTCTGTGCTGGTCACGGATCATGGAGCAGATCATCCTGCAAGTGACTCTCAAGCACACATTCCAGTGCGTCACCACCCTGTGCGTGAAAAGCTGCCTCCTAATAACCAACCTAAACCTCCCCTGTCTCACTTGAAACCATTTCCCCTTCGTCCTATCGCTATCCACCCTCCTAAACAGCCGTTGCCCCCTCCTGCTTATGCGCTCCCTTTGAGTCTTGGAAGGCTGTCATGAGCTATCTCCAGAGCTTTCTCTTCTCCCACACAAACAATCCCAGTTCCCTCAACATTTCTTTCTAAGAGAGGTGCTCCAGCCCTCTGATCATCTTCGTGGCCCTTCTCTGGACCTGCTCCAAAAGCTCCACATCATTCCTGTGCTGGAGCCCCAGGCCTGGACGCAGTGCTGCACATGGGGCCGCACCAGAGCCGAGTCGAGGGGGACAATCACCTCCCTCTCCCTGCTGGTCGCTCCTCTTTGAATGCAGCCCACGATACAGTTGGCCTTCTGGGCTGCAAGTGCACAC
>NW_011198434.1:0-813 GCF_000146605.3 Meleagris gallopavo
CTCACTTGAAACCATTTCCCCTTCGTCCTATCGCTATCCACCCTCCTAAACAGCCGTTGCCCCCTCCTGCTTATGCGCTCCCTTCGAGTCTTGGAAGGCTGTCATGAGCTATCTCCAGAGCTTTCTCTTCTCCCACACAAACAATCCCAGTTCCCTCAACATTTCTTTCTAAGAGAGGTGCTCCAGCCCTCTGATCATCTTCGTGGCCCTTCTCTGGACCTGCTCCAAAAGCTCCACATCATTCCCGTGCTGGAGCCCCAGGCCTGGACGCAGTGCTGCACATGGGGCCGCACCAGAGCCGAGTCGAGGGGGACAATCACCTCCCTCTCCCTGCTGGTTGCTCCTCTTTGAATGCAGCCCAGGATACAGTTGGCCTTCTGGGCTGCAAGTGCACACTACTGGCTTATGTCCAGCTCTTTGTCCACCAGGATCCCCGAGTCCTCCGCAGGGCTGCTCCCAAGAGCTTCTACGCCCAGTTTGTACAAGCATCCGGGTTTCCCCTTCATCAGGGACATCAACAGTGGGGTTGAGTGCACCCTAAGGACACCAAGCTGTGGGGTGCAGTGACACAGCAGAGGGACGGGATGCCATCCACAGAGACCTCAACAGGCTGAGCAGTGGCCACAAATCCAAGTGCAGGGTCAGTAGCTGGGATGAGGCAACAGCCACCACCAAAACATGCTAGGGGATGAAAGGACTGAGCGTAGTCCTGCTCCATAAGGCCTGGGAGTACTGGTGGGTGGGAGCTGGACACAAGCCAGCAATGGGCCCTTCCAGCCCAGAAAGCCAACCGTATCCTTGGCTGCATCCAAA
>NW_011198435.1:0-561 GCF_000146605.3 Meleagris gallopavo
GGTAAGGCCGATCCACCATCAATTTCACATTCTCTCTCCTTATAAAATTCTGTTGATACCATATTTAGGAAATTACTTTGTTTTACCTCAGATTGTTGACACTGTTTTCAATTATTTCGGGGTCCCCTATTTTCTTTTTTCCGGGGGTCGCGGATCCGCGGATCCCTCCGCCCTTCTAGTCACGGAACCGGGCCGAACCAGCCCGTAAACCGTTGACATTCTTGGTGGAGAATGCGGGCAATAGTTGCTTTTTAGCTTTTTGAACAAATCTCTCTCTCCGCTCTCAGACAGCTTCATTGGGAAAGTTTATCTGTTTCACCAGTACTGTCTGAAAGCGTGACCTTGAAAAGTCCAGGCGGACTGCCAATACTCTAGGATATTTGTAAACTTTGAGCCTTGCTATCTTGTTTCTGTAAAAGAAAAAAAAAAAGACTTTCTCTACTGAAACTGCCTTTTAAGGGGCTACATGCCACTGTCTCTTCTTTCTTAATGCTAAAAACATACTGGGCCTTAATTAAGTTCACCACTTTGCTCTATGGAGCAATAGGTATATATAGTCAA
>NW_011198436.1:0-554 GCF_000146605.3 Meleagris gallopavo
ATGCCCTTGTCTTTCTTTCATTTATACTTCTGTTTTTCTTTCCCAGCAGTGTATAGATCATCCCCAAGGGCTCCTTCTGCCAGGGCCTCTTGTTTTCCTGCCTCTGACTCTCCTCAGGTAAAGATGCACTTCTCTGCCGTACCGACTTGTCAAACCTAAAGATTTGTTTGGGGGAAAAAAATACCAAAAGGAAAGATTTGAAGTTGTTTTAAAAGATACTACCATATTTCTTTACAATCTTGTAATCCTTATTGGTGCTAATGCTCCTAATGCACCGCTTGTTCAGTGCTCCAGGGCCCCTCCTGCCGGGGCTACTTTTGTTTTTTCCTGGGAGGTTTTAACCTCCCCAGTTCCTGATGTGGATATTAGAAAGAACTGCTGAAGTGCATAAGATTTTGTCCAAATTTCGAGGAAGAATACTCAACCTGTGTGAATCTCTGTAAATAAATCATACGTATTTTAAACACTTTTGTTTGCCCTGTTGTAACATCTGCTCCCAAGGATGTGTCCTACTGAAAGCTTTGATGGACACTGTTGCCCTAATTAATTGCAGG
>NW_011198437.1:0-482 GCF_000146605.3 Meleagris gallopavo
CACCAAACGGTAACACTTCACCGCAACCCAGAGCGGGACGAGGCTGAGCTTGTCTGCTGCCGGGGCTGCTCTGAGGCACAGGGCATGGCGAGCGGCTGCGGGCAGCGCAGCTCACACAGGAGGTGCCTGGACCCAGCTGCCAGCCGTCCTTGGGCAGGGCCCTCTGTCCTCGTGGCAACGCACTGTGACAGCATAAAGGCTCCAGGAACCCGGCCGACGTCATCTGTGCTGCCACGTGCTCTGTGCTGCCACGTGCTCTGCCTGGCCTGGAGAAACCCTGAGGGCTGCCTGGGCAAAGCCCCAAAGAAATGCGGCTTCTCTCATCGTTCCCACAAACCTACCCTGGAGCTCCAGTCATTTGGCCGCCACGAGCACGTTGCCGTGTGCTGGATTCTCAGCTGTTTCTGCCACGCTCTCATTTCTGTCTACTAACAGCACACTGAAAGAAAGAAAATAACCGAGGACCACACTCCATCATAACC
>NW_011198438.1:0-448 GCF_000146605.3 Meleagris gallopavo
CTGCTGCTAGAGATGACCAAACAGATTAACCTCAAGTTCTTATCCTGCAGTGATCAGTCAGAGTCATTCACACCAGTCATTAGCCACGCCAGCTGTGTTCTAGAACAAGTGGAGATTGATATCCAATGGCAGCCACCAGGAAGAGCCTTTATACAGCAGTGAAATGCCACACGTTTCCAAAGAGCTTAGTCAGCTTTAGCACTGAGTCAGTGGTTCAATTTTGCTTACACAAAAATACATGTAGGAAAAGCAGAGCTCAAGTCTTCTCTTTGGACAGCTGAACTCTCACCCATCATGAGCAGAGGGTGAGAAATCTTACTCAAAATCCACAACGACCAACGATGCTTCCATGCTGATTGCATTACATGCCATAGAACGGCCAAAACTCCGTCAGCCGAGTACTGGCAGAAAATGAGAGTACACATTTTTAGCATTTCATCGTGAATTC
>NW_011198439.1:0-500 GCF_000146605.3 Meleagris gallopavo
TACATGCCATAGAACGGCCAAAACTCCGTCAGCCGAGTACTGGCAGAAAATGAGAGTACACATTTTTAGCATTTCATCGTGAATTCAAAGTATAGTCTCAGTTTACTATTAAATTGGAAGGGAAAAATACTCTGTACATATATACATTAGCCTCCAAGTTGCCAGGCATCAGTTTTCAATGGAGAAAAGCCACATTTGGCATCGGCTTCTATAGCAGAGTCCATCCGACCTTTAAAAATTATTTTGTTGAGGTTAAAGACATTCCACTGCTTTGTCCTTATGAAGCATTTCATGATGTGCATCGAATTTGGCAGCCAGCAGAAGAGAAGGCTCCGGGGAGACCTCCTAAGGGTGGCCTTCAGTATCCCAAGGGGGGCTGCAAAAAGCAAGGAACAGAGTCTTTAGGTGGGACATAAGGAAGAACTCTGTTACAATAAGCGTGGCACTGGAACAGGGACACTGAGGGACCCTGGGGCTCTCTGGAGCCCTGAGCACTGGGT
>NW_011198443.1:0-612 GCF_000146605.3 Meleagris gallopavo
GCCACGTCACTTGATTAACACGCTCAGGTTGTTATGCACTCGGAAAGGAAACAGAACCAACTGCTGAATTCAAATCAGCAGGGCTCCTACATTTCCTCCTGATTCTGGAAGAGCAAATTCTGAGACGAGGTGCACAACTTTGCTCTTCCTAGACATGAGAAGAGCTGGCATTTAATAACATTCCTTTCTGGGAAATCAAACCATGTATTTATATTTTTACTGCAGGTAGCATAGGGAGCAGCCAGTTGAGGAACCAGACACAAAAATTAGCCCACGGGCAAGTAAATTCTTCTCCTTCAACTCTGTATGCTCTCACAGTATAGAAGCAGGCTACAGTGCCACATAGGTCAACCAAGCGTAGAACCAAATCCACAAAAATCCTGGTGGAAACAGCAGCAAACAAAGGGACAATCCTCAGCAGACAGGCCTTTCCACCCACAGCACAGCTCAGCACGTCCTGCCATCAGGAAAGCAAGGCCTCCTGTCACGCTCAGCTAGTTCCCTTCTCAGTGCATTCTAGCACCACTGATACCTACTGTTATCCTCCTGCAGAGTGCCATCACACTGGCAGCATCAAAAGGAAGAAGCCCACACAACAGAGCATACCGCAGT
>NW_011198444.1:0-702 GCF_000146605.3 Meleagris gallopavo
ACATTCCTTCTGGGAAATCAAACCATGTATTTATATTTTTACTGCAGGTAGCAGAGGGAGCAGCCAGTTGAGGAACCAGACACAAAATTAGCCCACGGGCAAGTAAATTCTTCTCCTTCAACTCTGTATGCTCTCACATTATAGAATCAGGCTACAGTGCCACATAGGTCAACCAAGCGTAGAACCAAATCCACAAAAATCCTGGTGGAAACAGCAGCAAACAAAGGGACAATCCTCAGCAGACAGGCCTTTCCACCCACAGCACAGCTCAGCACGTTCTGCCATCAGAAAAGCAAGGCCTCCTGTCACGCTCAGCTAGTTCCCTTCTCAGTGCATTCTAGCACCACTGATACCTACTGTTATCCTCCTGCAGAGTGCCATCACACTGGCAGCATCAAAAGGAAGAAGCCCACACAACAGAGCATACCGCAGTACACCCATGCTCCAAACGTCTGCCTAAAAAATAAAAGGACAAGTTTACAAACCTGAAGCACCTCCAATGGCTTACTGACAGATTGCATTGCCTGCCCTTGCCAAAGGCTACATATAGCCCATGAAAAGCTGGCTCTTTCCTCCGCAAAAAACCTTACGGTCCCAAAGAAAGCACATAACCCTCATTCAAACGTTCCTCCACTCAACTTAAAGCACTACTAAACCCATATCTTCATCTCAGCTCATCACCCTGCTGCAGTACCTGCAGTA
>NW_011198445.1:0-811 GCF_000146605.3 Meleagris gallopavo
CCTCCACTCAACTTAAAGCACCACTAAACCCATATCTTCATCTCAGCTCATCACCCTGCTGCAGTACCTGCAGTATCTACAAGGATTTCTCTGGCAAAAATGAAATCAAACCCATCACAAGGGATTTGGCACAGTTACGTGCTCCTGCCTACAACGAGAGCTGGCAGCAGTCACCTGTGAGGCTCTGCTGCTGTTCTCTTTATGTACAGGCACAGCCAGGTTCATACACCTCCCAGTGCAATTCTCACTCTGACTGGAAAGAAAAAGGAGGCTTGAAAAGCAGTCTGTGGAAAACAAACAAACAAAGCAAGAATTACAAGCCAACAGCAGCGGTGCAGTGGTACCTGAAAGAATTGCTCCATCTTGAACTGCAGAGCAATCCAAGAAGTACGAGGGCATTCCAAACTAGACCACTTGGGACAGATTAACAACTGCAAGCAGTGGGTTCCAAAGTTCCAGACATGAAATCAAAGCTGGAAAAACTCTGCACCTTTTCCTCTCTCAATCTTTAGTACATTGTGCATCACAAGGGAAGCAAGTCTTCACACACAGCTGGGAAGCTAAAGACAAGGCTGACAACCCGTGTCAGATCCTGAGACTGCACAAAACTTTGACAGATGATGGATAACTCACAGAGCACATTGCTCTTTCCAAAACTTACTAAGAGAAGGAGATCTCTGAAGTTGCTGTTTTACAGGGCCCTAAGGTGGAGAACGATTGGTGGAGACAGAGAAGGATTAGCCAGAGACAAACCAGCCAGCTGTGTGAGCTGTGGCCAATTGCATTTTCAGTCTGTGGCCACTGACAGCTT
>NW_011198446.1:0-685 GCF_000146605.3 Meleagris gallopavo
TAACAACTGCAAGCAGTGGGTTCCAAAGTTCCAGACATGAAATCAAAGCTGGAAAAACTCTGCACCTTTTCCTCTCTCAATCTTTAGTACATTGTGCATCACAAGGGAAGCAAGTCTTCACACACAGCTGGGAAGCTAAAGACAAGGCTGACAACCCGTGTCAGATCCTGAGACTGCACAAAAGTTTGACAGATGATGGATAACTCACAGAGCACATTGCTCTTTCCAAAACTTACTAAGAGAAGGAGATCTCTGAAGTTGCTGTTTTACAGGGCCCTAAGGTGGAGAACGATTGGTGGAGACAGAGAAGGATTAGCCAGAGACAACCCAGCCAGCTGTGTGAGCTGTGGCCAATTGCATTTTCAGTCTGTGGCCACTGACAGCTTCTGAGAGCTACTGAGCAAGGCAACCCAGCAGAATTCAGGAGGGAAACCAAGTGAGGTACCTGAGCTCCACTGCCTTTCAACGCCCTGTGGGGAGGGAAGGAGGGAAGAGGTGTCAAACAAACAACAAACACTGGCCTTCATACCTCTGAGCCAATATACGCTTTGCCCTGGATTAGCTCTGGTGCTGCATTTGCTGGGCTTCCACAGCATGTGTTCAGGTGGGAATCAAGGCCTCCATGGAATAACACAGGAAATAGAAACATCTCCTTTAACAGACTTTGTGTTTTCTACTAGTGACA
>NW_011198447.1:0-504 GCF_000146605.3 Meleagris gallopavo
TCCAATGTTCCATCAGTCCCATGCAGACCATCGCCGGGTGTTACACATGATCTGACAGTAACACTGGAACGTTTTGATGACATTTCATTCCTTCCGGTGATCCTGAAGGCTCAAAGACTCACGGGGAGAAATACAGATGTTTCAGAGGTAGCAAGAGGGGAAGGTCTGCCCTCCAGGGCAAAATACAGGCCGTGTTTCTATCCTGGGTCAACAGTTCCGCTTGTACAGGGGCACGTCCTGGCCGCCTGTACCACATTTTTCCGGCCGGATGGTTGCGGCTGCATCATAATATCAGGCAGCAAAGGAGGTGTCCTGATCTGCCATAGGGACATGATGGGAGTCCCTTTAGCAATGAAAATCGGAGTGTTGACCACCGCGCCAGTAGGCCACGTACCTATTACTGGAGGGACTCCTGAGCCTCCCACCTCCAACAATCTCCCCCAACGGTGCAAGTAGGCCACACCACTTGGGTCCTACCTGCACCTTCCATGGCCATTTTATTCT
>NW_011198448.1:0-463 GCF_000146605.3 Meleagris gallopavo
ACATTTCATTCCTTCCGGTGATCCTGAAGGCTCAAAGACTCACGGGAAGAAATACAGATGTTTCAGAGGTAGCAAGAGGGGAAGGTCTGCCCTCCAGGGCAAAATACAGGCCGTGTTTCTATCCTGGGTCAACAGTTCCGCTTGTACAGGGGCACGTCCTGGCCGCCTGTACCACATTTTCCGGCCGGATGGTTGCGGCTGCATCATAATATCAGGCAGCAAAGGAGGTGTCCTGATCTGCCATAGGGACATGATGGGAGTCCCTTTAGCAATGAAAATCGGAGTGTTGACCACCGCGCCAGTAGGCCACGTACCTATTACTGGAGGGACTCCTGAGCCCTCCCACCTCCAACAATCTCCCCCAAGGTGCAAGTAGGCCACACCACTTGGGTCCTACCTGCACCTTCCACTGGCCATTTTATTCTGTGGGTGCCAGGCTCTAACTTCTCAGGGCAGGGAGCAG
>NW_011198449.1:0-544 GCF_000146605.3 Meleagris gallopavo
ACTCTTTTCCTCTCTGAATGCACAAGTGTAGCAATGGAGAACCACACTAAGACCAATTGTCGCTCGAAATAAAGGCAGAGACACAACAGTCTTTCCTGCGGAGAAAGCCCCCCGTTCGGAGGTAATGCAGCAGGCTGAATTCGCACCTTCTCGGCTTCGGAATAGCACGCCTTCGCTCTCAGGGCTAGAAAGCGGCATTCGCGATGTAGCGCTACACCGATTTCTCAGCGGCTTTAAACTGGAACTTTAGTCGCTACGTGCAGTGGCAGAATCCCGCACGCTGTGCTGCGTCCGAAGTGCATAGCACTTGTTGTAGTCTGGCAATACGTTTCCGTGTGCGCTTCTGATGACCTCTACCTTACAATCACCAATATCAATTGAATCAGCAATATCACATTACCATGCAGAAGTAACAGATTTAAGTCAAAAAATTACAACTTTTCAACTAGAATCGACTCCATTACATTCCTCATTATGACGCTTACTCCCAGACTTTGGGGCATTTTATTGCAGAACCACCACCTGTGTCAAAAGTAGATGGCAG
>NW_011198450.1:0-589 GCF_000146605.3 Meleagris gallopavo
GACCCAACCGGCAGGGCCGGCCAATAGGAGAGGCCGAGGCGGGGCGTGCAGGAGGCCGTGCGGGGCCGCAGCCCGCGCCTGCTGCGCGGTCGTCCGCTACGGCGGTGCGGGCCGGTGCTGAAGGGCGAGAAGGGCCCCGTAGTAAAAACGCGAGGAAAGGGCTTCGCAGGGACTAAGGATGGGGGGGAGAGGGAGGAGTTAGAGACAGCTTGTAGGAGCAAGAATGACAGAAAAATAAGGGATGGCAGACTCCGGGTCTGGGATAAGGAGGGGCTGAAGGCCGCAAACAGAAGGGTTGGAGAACAGCCCGAGGACGCCTGGCAGCGAGGCGATTCGATGTCCGCAGGGCGAGCTGAAACGGGGCTGGGGGGGCTGCCCCTCCCGCAGGGTCAGAAGCGAACAGGGAGAAAGACTGCGAGCCTCCGCGGGGAAGATGAGGATTCTGCATCCCACGGCCACCAGGAGGAGACCCTCACCGCTCACCGCTCACTGCGCACGCGCGAGGGGGGGCCGCGTGCTGCTGGGTTCTCGGAACGTAAGGAACGTGGATCCCAACTCCTGGAAAACTACTGATCACGTATCAGTTCGG
>NW_011198451.1:0-488 GCF_000146605.3 Meleagris gallopavo
ACGCCTGGCAGCGAGGCGATTCGATGTCCGCAGGGCGAGCTGAAACGGGGCTGGGGGGGCTGCCCCTCCCGCAGGGTCAGAAGTGAACAGGGAGAAAGACTGCGAGCCTCCGCGGGGAAGATGAGGATTCTGCATCCCACGGCCACCAGGAGGAGACCCTCACCGCTCACCGCTCACTGCGCACGCGCGAGGGGGGGCCGCGTGCTGCTGGGTTCTCGGAACGTAAGGAACGTGGATCCCAATTCCTGGAAACTACTGATCACGTATCAGTTCGGCCTCTCGCTGCAGCACTTCTTCCTGACGCTGTGCGAGTTTAGGAGCAGCTCTCCCCCTTGCACCCGGAGTCGCAGCCCTGATTAAACACACCTGCTTTTATAACTGCTTTTGTGGTCACAGAGTCTGATTCCACACATCAGCGTGCGCCGCTCCTCGGGGCAGTGTGTGCCAGGGCCCTTCTCGGGAAACATTTCTTCCTCCTATGGAAACCA
>NW_011198452.1:0-392 GCF_000146605.3 Meleagris gallopavo
TTCGGCCTCTCGCTGCAGCACTTCTTCCTGACGCTGTGCGAGTTAGGAGCAGCTCTCCCCCTTGCACCCGGAGTCGCAGCCCTGATTAAACACACCTGCTTTTATAACTGCTTTTGTGGTCACAGAGTCTGATTCCACACATCAGCGTGCGCCGCTCCTCGGGGCAGTGTGTGCCAGGGCCCTCCTCGGGGAAACATTTCTTCCTCCTATGGAAACCACCGGGCGCCCGGGCCGGCACTCTCGAAATAAACACGCGGTGCTGACAGACTCATTGCGGGCCGGGCGACGAATCCGCTGGTGGGACAGCGGTGCCGGTGCCCAGCGGGGCCCCATCTGTGTGCGTGGGGGGACAGAGAGGCAGCGGGCCTTTGGGGCCGGGTTCGGGGGGGCTG
>NW_011198453.1:0-516 GCF_000146605.3 Meleagris gallopavo
TTGCCATCGCCCTTCCTCCCAGAGAGGTTTCATTCTCTTGGCTTGTTTAATTGTGGCACACGTGTCACAGTCGTGAATGATTTGCACAATAGCATCCATAGTTAAATCCACCCCTCTGTCTCTAGCCCACTTATATGTCGCATCTCTCCCTTGATGGCCTGAGGTCTCATGGGCCCATCGGGCTAGAAATAATTCACCCTTGTTCTGCCAGTCCAGATCTGTTTGGGCCACCTCAATTCTGGCAGCTCTGTCTACCTGATGGTTATTTTGCTGCTCTTCAGTAGCCCTATTCTTGGGCACATGGGCATCTCCGTGACGCACCTTTATAACCATATTCTTTATTCGGGCAGCAATATCTTTCCACAGGTCAGCAGCCCAAATAGGTTTACCCTTTCTTTGCCAGTTGTTTTGCTCCACTGCTGTAACCACCCCCATAGAGCATTTGCCACCATCCACGAGTCAGTGTAAACATAAAGCATTGGCCACCTCTCCCGTTCAGCAACATCCAAGGCCAGT
>NW_011198454.1:0-752 GCF_000146605.3 Meleagris gallopavo
CTTATATGTCGCATCTCTCCCTTGATGGCCTGAGGTCTCATGGGCCCATCGGGCTAGAAATAATTCACCCTTGTTCTGCCAGTCCAGATCTGTTTGGGCCACCTCAATTCTGGCAGCTCTGTCTACCTGATGGTTATTTTGCTGCTCTTCAGTAGCCCTATTCTTGGGCACATGGGCATCTACGTGACGCACCTTTATAACCATATTCTTTATTCGGGCAGCAATATCTTTCCACAGGTCAGCAGCCCAAATAGGTTTACCCTTTCTTTGCCAGTTGTTTTGCTCCACTGCTGTAACCACCCCCATAGAGCATTTGCCACCATCCACGAGTCAGTGTAAACATAAAGCATTGGCCACCTCTCCCGTTCAGCAACATCCAAGGCCAGTTGGACAGCCTTTACCTCTGCAAATTGGCTCGATTCTCCTTTCCTTCAGTGGCCTCTGCAACTTGTCGTGTGGGGCTCCACACAGCGGCTTTCCATCTGCGGTGTTTCCCCACAATACAACACGATCCATCTGTGAATAGGGCATATGTCTTCTCATTTTCTGGTAGTTCATTATATGGTGGGGCCTCTTTAGCACGTGATATCTCTTCTGCTGGCGGTGTTCCAAACTTTTTTGCCTTCAGGCCAGTCCATGATCACCTCTAGGATTCCTGGACGGTTGAGATTCCCCATCCGCGCTCGCTGCGTAATCAGCGCAATCCACTTACTCCAAGTGGCATCAGTAGCATGATGGGTGGAGGGACCCTT
>NW_011198455.1:0-917 GCF_000146605.3 Meleagris gallopavo
CAGGCTCTAACTTCTCAGGGGCAGGGAGCAGAAGATTATTTTCTTTACCAATCAGGGGTCTTACCTGATGATCAGTGCCCGTCATTTGGATCCTAAGCGGGGTAGCCCACGTCGTCTGCAACATTCTCAGGGCACTGGGTCTACCATCTCGGGGTCTTTCATTCAGGTCTCGCAAGGTTTCCTACAGTCTCTTTGTCACCCCTGCAGAGACTGGGAGTCTGTCTTCAGGGCAGCCTTAAGAATACCATGATTACGTTATATAACGTTCGATGAGGCCTGCCCCCGTTGCATTATATGGCAGGTGGAATCGCCAGTCGATGTTATTTTCTTCTGCCCAGCGTTGTATCAGTGCACCAGTAAAATGAGTTCGTTGGTGGCTCTCGATGACTTGAGGTGTCCCGTAGGCAGACATCAGTTCTGTGAGTGCCTTGATGGTATATGCCTGGTTTGCTTTTCGGTACTGGATAAGCCTGCAGTAGCCCACTTGCAGCGTCAACACAGGTCAGGGCATATCTGGCCCCCTCAGACCGAGGAAGGGGCCCGATGTAATCGACCTGCCATCGCTGGAGAGGATTATGTCCTCTAGCAAGATGGGCTGTTGTTTCGGGCAGCGGTCTCGGTCTCATCTTGGAGCAAGCGTCGCAATCCCGGCATGCCTGGACGATGTCAGCTAGCTGTATGGGCAGTCCCCATGCTTTAGCAGCTGCCCACATTGCCTTTTGTCCCGCACGCCGTAGCTTCTGATGTAAGCAACGGGCGATGTTCTCGGATGGTGAATTCTCAATCCATCGAACTCGGGCCAGCGTGTCGGCTTCATCATTTCCGGAGACTGTAGGGCCGATGACCAGAAACATGGTAGACACGTACAGTCCTGTGTTTGACTGTATTCCATATGTCTAACCACATGTCCTTGCCCC
>NW_011198456.1:0-672 GCF_000146605.3 Meleagris gallopavo
ACAATAGCAACTTGGTCCATTTGTTGGCCTCCTCAAATGATGCCCATGACATCGCACACGTGGAAAACAGATAACTGTAATATCTTTTGTAGTATCAGTACTGCTCAGAAAAAATTCTGAAGTTACAAAACATTTGGGTATTCTTTGGCCCTATGAGGTAGAAGACACCTGAGCTGGAATATCACAGTATATTTATCATTATCACTATATCACTACCTCAAAAATACACGTAAATCCTGCATTCAAGCAAGACCTGTTCTTTCACTCAATTTTCTTTGGCATTCCCCCATGAGATGTAAGTCTACAAAATGGAATATGGCAGACCTTTAACATTAAACAGCAAACACCACAGTATTAAGAATAAAGTGCAAAAGAAGTTTTTTGCAGACATTATAATCAAACAGGAATTAACTTAAAATATAAATCTCAGTAATAATCAAATTGATAAAACTATTTTCACTACAGATTACTGTTTTGGGAAACAATCAAAAAAAAAAAATACTGATTCAACAAGACCACAAGACCATGGCTTACCTAGGATTCAAATTCAGGTCTTCTAGTACAGCACAGCCGTAAGGACCACAGCTTGGTTAACTTTTTTAATGAAATGGTACAATACAAAGTTAAATGCTTAAAAGCACAAGTACTAGGAGAACTGCTCAGGCTGCAGTA
>NW_011198457.1:0-557 GCF_000146605.3 Meleagris gallopavo
AAAAATACACGTAAATCCTGCATTCAAGCAAGACCTGTTCTTTCACTCAATTTTCTTTGGCATTCCCCCATGAGATGTAAGTCTACAAAATGGAATATGGCAGACCTTTAACATTAAACAGCAAACACCACAGTATTAAGAATAAAGTGCAAAAGAAGTTTTTTGCAGACATTATAATCAAACAGGAATTAACTTAAAATATAAATCTCAGTAATAATCAAATTGATAAAACTATTTTCACTACAGATTACTGTTTTGGGAAACAATCAAAAAAAAAAATACTGATTCAACAAGACCACAAGACCATGGCTTACCTAGGATTCAAATTCAGGTCTTCTAGTACAGCACAGCCGTAAGGACCACAGCTTGGTTAACTTTTTTAATGAAATGGTACAATACAAAGTTAAATGCTTAAAAGCACAAGTACTAGGAGAACTGCTCAGGCTGCAGTAAATCTAATCACTGATATCAAAATACTGTTACTGATTCTGTTTTTACACAATTTGAGTAATCAGTATTAATTGATACTCTATAATAGATGAAAATATAGAAAGTAG
>NW_011198458.1:0-559 GCF_000146605.3 Meleagris gallopavo
CCCCATGAGATGTAAGTCTACAAAATGGAATATGGCAGACCTTTAACATTAAACAGCAAACACCACAGTATTAAGAATAAAGTGCAAAAGAAGTTTTTTGCAGACATTATAATCAAACAGGAATTAACTTAAAATATAAATCTCAGTAATAATCAAATTGATAAAACTATTTTCACTACAGATTACTGTTTTGGGAAACAATCAAAAAAAAAAAAAATCTGATTCAACAAGACCACAAGACCATGGCTTACCTAGGATTCAAATTCAGGTCTTCTAGTACAGCACAGCCGTAAGGACCACAGCTTGGTTAACTTTTTTAATGAAATGGTACAATACAAAGTTAAATGCTTAAAAGCACAAGTACTAGGAGAACTGCTCAGGCTGCAGTAAATCTAATCACTGATATCAAAATACTGTTACTGATTCTGTTTTTACACAATTTGAGTAATCAGTATTAATTGATACTCTATAATAGATGAAAATATGAAAGTAGCTGGAAACATCAGAAGTTATGGCCTAAATAAGAAACCCAAAGAGCATAAGCACAAGAGAAAGGAAA
>NW_011198459.1:0-1047 GCF_000146605.3 Meleagris gallopavo
TTCTGGGAGCAAATGTCATCGTGCGGAGCGTCATGTAGTATATGAGGGAGGAAATGGGAGGCATTCCGAAGCAAAGGGGCATTTCTGGGAGAAAATGTCTTACTTTGAGGGGAAAAGGTCATCTACCTGTGAGCAAGCTGGTGTTTCTGGGAGAAAATGCCCCCATTTGCGGGACAGAAATGGTATTTCTGGTTGAAAGTGCCACATATTGGTGAGGAAAGTGGTGTTTCTGAGGGAAAATGCCATCTCTTTGGGATACAAACGGTATTTCTGAAATCAAATGCCCCAAAGTCTGAGAGTAAGTATCATAATGAGGAGTGCCGTGTAGTCTATTTGGGAGGAGGTGGGAGGTATTTCTAAGAGTGGCGGTATTTCTGGGAGCAAATGTCCTATTGAGGGAAGAAAACGCCCGATGTGGAGAAGAAATCTAGTACTTCTTGCCAGAACTGTCATGCAATGTGGAGAAAATGTCCTATGGATGGGAGAAAAGTGGTATTTTGGGGAGAAATTGTCCTCTTCTTTGTTGCAAGTGTCCGATTTGGTATTGTCATGCAGTATTTTGGGAAGAAAAGGTCCAATTGTCCAAGTGAGAGGTGGTATTTCTGGGAGAAAAGGACATGTGTGTGGGGGAAAAGTGGACCATTGTGGGGAAAGAGTGTCTTGTCTTGGAGAGCACGTGTGGCATTTTTGGTGTGAGAACTGGTCCTTTGGGGAGCAAGTAGGGTGTGTATGGGAGCAAATGTCCTCTTGAGGAGTGTCAAGTAGTATTTGTGTTAGAAAATGGGAGGTATGTGCAAGAGGCCTGGTATTTCGGAGAGAAAATGTCTTTTTTGGGGGGGAACCGTTCACGTATGTGTGAGAGAAGTGTGTTTCTTGGAGCAAATGGGCGGAAGAGATGATGTATTTGCGAGAAAGCTGGTGTTTCTGGGAGCAAATGCCATCTTGTTGGGAAAGAAAAGGTATTTGCGGGCGAATGAGTGGCCTAATTCTTAGAAAAGGGGTAAATGTGGGAGCAAATGTCATTGCTTTTTGGTGGAAGATGAGATC
>NW_011198460.1:0-437 GCF_000146605.3 Meleagris gallopavo
CCTGGTATTTCGGAGAGAAAATGTCTTTTTTGGGGGGGAACCGTTCACGTATGTGTGAGAGAAGTGTGTTTCTTGGAGCAAATGGGCGGAAGAGATGATGTATTTGCGAGAAAGCTGGTGTTTCTGGGAGCAAATGCCATCTTGTTGGGAAAGAAAAGGTATTTGCGGGCGAATGAGTGGCCTAATTCTTAGAAAAGGGGTAAATGTGGGAGCAAATGTCATTGCTTTTTGGTGGAAGATGAGATCTTTGGGGGCTCAAGTAGTGTTGATGGATGAAAATGTCACTCGTTTGAGAGAGGAGTGGTATTTGTGGGAGCAAATGGCCTGTATTTGGGGATAGAAATGGTCTCTGAGTGATCCAATGCCCTATTTGTGGGAGCAAAATGTCATCGTGCGGAGTGTCATGTAGTCTATGAGGGAGGAAATGGGGAGGCATT
>NW_011198461.1:0-804 GCF_000146605.3 Meleagris gallopavo
TTTCTGGGAGCAAATGCCATCTTGTTGGGAAAGAAAAGGTATTTGCGGGCGAATGAGTGGCCTAATTCTTAGAAAAGGGGTAAATGTGGGAGCAAATGTCATTGCTTTTTGGTGGAAGATGAGATCTTTGGGGGCTCAAGTAGTGTTGATGGATGAAAATGTCACTCGTTTGAGAGAGGAGTGGTATTTGTGGGAGCAAATGGCCTGTATTTGGGATAGAAATGGTCTCTGAGTGATCCAATGCCCTATTTGTGGGAGCAAATGTCATCGTGCGGAGTGTCATGTAGTCTATGAGGGAGGAAATGGGAGGCATTCCGAAGCAAAGGGGCATTTCTGGGAGAAAATGTCTTATTTTGAGGGGGAAAAGGTCATCTACCTGTGAGCAAGCTGATGTTTCTGGGAGAAAATGCCCCCATTTGCAGGACAGAAATGGTATTTCTGGTTGAAAGTGCCACATATTGGTGAGGAAAGTGGTGTTTCTGAGGGAAAATGCCATCTCTTTGGGATACAAACGGTATTTCTGAAATCAAATGCCCCAAAGTCTGAGAGTAAGTGTCATAATGAGGAGTGCCGTGTAGTCTATTTGGGAGGAACTGGGAGGTATTCCAATAGGATATGACAGTAAAGAATAGATTACTTCCAGTCTTGCAGTGTAGGCCTTCTGAGGACGTAACACGCCCCAGCCCCAACACCTACTGTTGCTCAGCTAGATTCCCCAGCAGTGTTTGACTGAAATGCGCTGCGAGTAGATGAATCAGGAAGATTAAAATGATTTTTCTTCCAAGAATAAGACCATATGAAAAT
>NW_011198462.1:0-625 GCF_000146605.3 Meleagris gallopavo
CGGGACAGAAATGGTATTTCTGGTTGAAAGTGCCACATATTGGTGAGGAAAGTGGTGTTTCTGAGGGAAAATGCCATCTCTTTGGGATACAAACGGTATTTCTGAAATCAAATACCCCAAAGTCTGGGAGTAAGTGTCATAATGTGGAGTGCCGTGTAGTCTATTTGGGAGGAACTGGGAGGTATTCCAATAGGATATGACAGTAAAGAATAGATTACTTCCAGTCTTGCAGTGTAGGCCTTCTGAGGACGTAACACGCCCCAGCCCCAACACCTACTGTTGCTCAGCTAGATTCCCCAGCAGTGTTTGACTGAAATGCGCTGCGAGTAGATGAATCAGGAAGATTAAAATGATTTTTTCTTCCAAGAATAAGACCATATGAAAATTGCCCTCAGGAAAACGAGGAAGATTTCTTGCTGTTACTTTCCTGCGTATTACCTTCCAAAGGTGACTGACTTCAATTTTTCTGTCATTTAGGAAAGGCCTGTTGCTGTATGCTAACAGCAGCAGGAACACATAGCTTGCCTTAGTCAGACAGTCCAGCGAATGCACATCTGCAGGCAGAAATGTCTTTACTCTGAATACTTTGGGTTTCCTATTCTAAATGTATGATGCCAATGATTCA
>NW_011198463.1:0-837 GCF_000146605.3 Meleagris gallopavo
ATGCGCTGCGAGTAGATGAATCAGGAAGATTAAAATGATTTTTCTTCCAAGAATAAGACCATATGAAAATTGCCCTCAGGAAAACGAGGAAGATTTCTTGCTGTTACTTTCCTGCGTATTACCTTCCAAAGGTGACTGACTTCAATTTTTCTGTCATTTAGGAAAGGCCTGTTGCTGTATGCTAACAGCAGCAGGAACACATAGCTTGCCTTAGTCAGACAGTCCAGCGAATGCACATCTGCAGGCAGAAATGTCTTTTACTCTGAATACTTTTGGGTTTCCATTCTAAATGTATGATGCCAATGATTCACCTCATAAAAACGTAACAGCTGTTTGTATAGGTTTTTTAAAACAGCCCCGGACATGATAGTTCAGGAAGCTAGTATGATTTGAAGAGCGCCAGAAAGCAGCAGCTACAGTCTAATGGGATTTGTGTTGGATGCAAATAACAGCCTTCTGTCCATTACTGGAGCATAACAAAACAGAAAGAGCTCTGCACTTACGCGGATACAATCAGTGCTTTCTTGATTGTAGCTCTCGGAATTTTTTCCTAGCGTTTTCTTCCAGTATCAAATGGTCTCAAAAGAGCAGGATTTTATATTGCTGAGAAGAGCAATGCATTAATCCGATGCTGAACAAATGACTTGTGCAAAACAGTTGTTCTTCTGTGTCTGTTTTGATGCCTTGTAACTCTCCAGCAGCTCCAGACAGTCTTGACGTTAGGAAAGATTGCACTTGAATCTACGTAGTGAAAAGAATCTCAGCATGGTAGATTGAGAAGTTCTTGTTATGATTAAATTGATCTTGAAGTTGAATGTGGCTGAAGTAAATGAAAAG
>NW_011198464.1:0-543 GCF_000146605.3 Meleagris gallopavo
TTCTCCTTTAAGGAGATGAAGTGCTCGGTTCAAAGCATATAATTCACATGTCTGTGCAGACCAATCATTAGGCAGCCCGCCCATCTCTCTCACTTCCCCCTTCCCTCTCTCTACTACAGCATTTCCATTATGTCTTTTTCCTTGCACCACCCTCGAGGATCCATCCATAAACAAAAGCTTTCCTTCCTCAAGGGGGGGGTCTAACCCCGATGGTTGAAAGTGTTCTAATATTTGCTCTAACACTTGCTCAAACAAATGCGGTGATTCTGCAAATCCCTGAGGGAGAACCGTCCAGCGATACTGCTGTTTTCGCCCACTCTCAGGATCTTCCCACTCAAAGGCAAAAATCTCTCTGCTCTCTGGATCTAAGGGACAAGACCAAAAGGCGTCGTGCAGATCTGTAACGCTAAACCATCTATCTTCATTTGGGATTTTACTCATCAATGTATATGGGTTTGGAACGACTGGCTGTCGTTTTTGTCACTATTTCATTTAATCTTTCTCAAGTCCTGAACCAATCGATAGGAGCCATCAGGCTTCTTT
>NW_011198465.1:0-604 GCF_000146605.3 Meleagris gallopavo
ACTGTCACCAGGTGTCACCGTCACTCAAGTGTCACCGTTACGCAGGGTCCTCCCCACAGACCACATTGTTCCCACGGGGCGGGGGTGCCACCCCTTACTTTTGTAATGAAGGTTTATTTTTTGATAAGGAGGGGATTTGGGGGGGGATGCCCCCCCCCCCACCAGCCCCCCTGCAAAATAATAAAAGGGGCAGAGGAGCAGCTGTGGGGCTCCACGTCTCACAGTGGAGGGGAACTTTGAGGACAGAGGTCACTGCACTTCTCTTTTACATGTATGACACATGAGGCACTTACTAGAATATGCAATTAACCCTGAGTTCCTAAAATCAGGATGTATTTCTCTCCTCGGAACACAGTTCCAAATGAACTGTTAGTATAATTTCAGAAATGTCTTTAGGATATTTTATGTACATCTATAACACTAACAGGTGATCTTAGTGCAGGTAGAGTTCCATATAAAAACCCGGGCTTCGTTATCAATGCTGGATTTCATCTTGGTAAGGACGCTTTGAATAGGTGAAATGTAGACAGGCATCAACTCCCGGGTCACCTCGTTCAGTGCATCCTGACGTGGCATTTTGACTCATGTGGTGACCTTCACGCAC
>NW_011198466.1:0-637 GCF_000146605.3 Meleagris gallopavo
GAGGACAGAGGTCACTGCACTTCTCTTTTAAATGTATGACACATGAGGCACTTACTAGAATATGCAATTAACCCTGAGTTCCTAAAATCAGGATGTATTTCTCTCCTCGGAACACAGTTCCAAATGAACTGTTAGTATAATTTCAGAAATGTCCTTTAGGATATTTTATGTACATCTATAACACTAACAGGTGATCTTAGTGCAGGTAGAGTTCCATATAAAAACCCGGGCTTCGTTATCAATGCTGGATTTCATCTTGGTAAGGACGCTTTGAATAGGTGAAATGTAGACAGGCATCAACTCCCAGGTCACCTCGTTCAGTGCATCCTGACGTGGCATTTTGACTCATGTCGTGACCTTCACGCACAACGAATGTGGTACTCAGACATGATTTGAGCCAGAATGTGCTGTGCCCACATTCAGAAGTTGGGATTATACACTATGCTTACCAAAACCTTGACGTTCTGGGGCCGCCTTCCGTGGGGGTGCTGGGATGGGGGGGACAGGCAGCAGCGCAGGAGCCGGGCGAGGGCGTGAGGAAGCGGTGCTCTGCAGGGCCGTGGCTCTGCTGCTGGCCGAGCGCGCTCTGCGCCCGGGGGTGTCCCAGGGGGAGCTCAGAAGATGGGTGCTGGGAAAA
>NW_011198467.1:0-690 GCF_000146605.3 Meleagris gallopavo
AAAAAAAAAAAATCACTCACTCCATCACCAAAGAACAAGTCATACTCCAAAGGAAGCACTCCCCAGGTTCACATGCTGCCCCTACTCTTCCCAGCCCTTCAATGGGATCAGGGAGGGGTGGAGCCTGGCTCTGCCCCACTCCACAGCCAAACTGCCCCCAGCTGTGCTCGCTGGGCTGCACCCCGCCCCAGGTGTTTCCACAAAAACAGGAGGGCAAGGGAATGCCCAGGCAAAGGCAAGGGCCAAGAGAACATGGAAGGAAATGCCAAGGATGACGGCCCAGACAATACGGCAGGGAACGCCAAAACTGAATGCTGACATCAATGTGGCAACACAAAGCCAAGGGGTCATTAGGCCAAGAGAATGGGGCAAGGAACACAAAAATAGGAGGACAAGAGAATGTAATAGTGAAAACAGTGCAAGACCAGAGACAAGCAAGACACAGAACAAAGAGGATAGGCAGCCTTCTGGGCACCATGAAGCGCAATTCAGAGCTCTGGGGGAACCCTATTGTGCCGGGCTCTGGAATGGGTAAACGCTGGCGGGTGTGCATCGCCCTTACCTGCTGGGCAGACAATGACCAGTCAGCAAAGTGAGGTTCCGGGGCATGCCGGGAATGCAGATTCCACTTCCTTGCTGTTTCCACCGAGACCAACACATCTCTCCGTGCAGTTGTTACGGCACTTGGGA
>NW_011198468.1:0-623 GCF_000146605.3 Meleagris gallopavo
GGCAAAGGCAAGGGCCAAGAGAACATGGAAGGAAATGCCAAGGATGACGGCCCAGACAATACGGCAGGGAACGCCAAAACTGAATGCCGACATGAATGTGGCAACACAAAGCCAAGGGGTCATTAGGCCAAGAGAATGGGGCAAGGAACACACAAATAGGAGGACAAGAGAATGTAATAGTGAAAACAGTGCAAGACCAGAGACAAGCAAGACACAGAACAAAGAGGATAGGCAGCCTTCTGGGCACCATGAAGCGCAATTCAGAGCTCTGAGGGAACCCTATTGTGCCGGGCTCTGGAATGGGTAAACGCTGGCGGGTGTGCATCGCCCTTACCTGCTGGGCAGACAATGACCAGTCAGCAAAGTGAGGTTCCGGGGCATTCCGGGAAATGCACATTCCACTTCCTTGCTGTTTCCACCGTGACCAACACATCTCTCCGTGCAGTTGTTACGGCACTTGGGAGCACCGCAGCTCTGCTGCCACCTGTGGACACAATACAGTCATGAAGGCACTGCCCTGCATCCGTGCCTCTTGCACAAACCTGTGCTCCTTGCTCGGAGCACATGGCTGCACTCTGTGCACCATGTTGCTTACCACCAGAGAAGGCTCAGGTACCCAACAC
>NW_011198469.1:0-553 GCF_000146605.3 Meleagris gallopavo
CACTGGGCACACGCTGCAGCACGGCAGGTTTCCCTGGATGTCACCGCTGAGCCCTCAGCTCGGCTCAGTGCCGTTGGATGTTTTTGCCAGTGATCACAATGCAGGAGATGAGTGCATCCCTGTGAAATCCACCGGGCATCCTAAGGCACGAGGTGCTGCTGGCGCTCCTGAGGTTTTTAAGGAGCAGCAGGGAAAACTGGAGGGCTCGGGGCAGTAGCTGGGGCTCTTGAAGGGGCTTTGAGGTGCTGTGGGTTCAGAATTGCGGTTTTTCCTCACGGTTCACACAGAAGGTGGCAGTTTGGCTGAGTACCTCGAGGTGGCAGCAGGACCCCAACAACAGAAACGTCCGCTGCCCAGAGCCCCGTGTGTGGCTGTGGGAAAGATGCAGGGGGGAATAAATGTAGAACATGCATAGGAGGTTATCAGATCAAAATTTGAAAGTTGGCAGCAAGCTTCCCCCAGCAGCTCTTTGCAGGCAGCTCAGGCCCATCCGTGTTTTTACTTCTCTCCTCACCTCAGCCCAAAAAGTATTATCCTCATCTGCCAGCAGCTG
>NW_011198470.1:0-594 GCF_000146605.3 Meleagris gallopavo
TTGTGAGCTGTGGTGTGGGTACCTGCCCTCTAAATGGGGCTGCATGCAGGGCAGCGTGTGATGGAGGAGAGAGGAAAGGATGCTGCAGATCTGTGCTGACTGCAGAAATGGGACAGTGTTGAATCAGCAGAAAGGCAACTGGAAGAAACTATGCTTGAAGACCAGAAATTTGTGTCTGACTGTGCTCAAGTCTTCCTCCAAAGAGATGCTCTTCATGTCTTTCTTGTTTCCTTTCTGTCAGAAGCTGATGCCAGTGGCCTTCCTCTGAAGCGCAGCCTTGCAGAAAGGCAGGAGGGAGCTACAGACCATGACATGACACCCATGAGAGGTACAGGCACACAACAGGCATCTGGGTTAGGTGCACTGTCTTTCTAACGAGGCTTTCTTCTGTTCTTCCCGGGACTGTTCTCATTGCGTGTTGCTTGGGGTCTTAATCCCCGGGATTTACAGTTCCCTTCCGTGTGCTGATTTGAAATACAAACCCACAGTTCACCCACGATCCTCAGATCCGTGACCGTGAACACTCCAGATGAGATGCGCTAGCGTTGTGGCCCATTTTGCAGACTGGAAGTAGTATTGCACTCTTGTTATATC
>NW_011198471.1:0-726 GCF_000146605.3 Meleagris gallopavo
ATCTCGGTTTAACTGGCAGATGACTCTAGCCCAGGAGCACCTACAGGACATTGCCCTGAGGCAAGCAGCACGTGGGTTATGCGTGGAAGGTTTTGGTGCCAGGGTGAGAGCAGGAGCTGGCACCCAGGCCAGGGCCAGGCCCAAGGGTGGCCTGGCTGAAGGCTCCACACAGTGACTACAGCGGACCAACAAGGAGCCTGGCCAAGCCAGGAGGTCAACAGAAGCCCAGGCCAGAGACAGGCTCTCATTGGTCAAGATTCCCTGTCACATGATGTGCTCCAGGCTCGAAGGGATAAGTCTACACAGAGACACATCGAGGCAAGGACTAACAGCCATTGGTTCAAGAGTAATCACGGATAACTTCCTCTGCTTCAAAAGAGGGCGCCTGAGAGATGAAATTGCAGCAGTGTGCGCTGGCTGGCCTCCCATATCTAGAAGAACGATGGAATCTCCCTAGATGATTCTCACTAAAGCCATGGCTTTCTCCTTTGGACGTCTGTGCACAAACGACAAAAACAGAAACACTGAAGGACACAGAAGGGGATGCAGCAAGTGTTTAATGAGTCAGAGGAGGGAAATGACATCACTGCAAGTGCAGATAGCAAGGGTGGGGAGCAGCAGGAACAGACATGAGCCTGTTCCCCGGTCCTACGACAGCGTTGCCACCAGGCCCACACGTCTTGGCCAAGAAAGGAAGAGAGGTTGCAGGTCACTTTAGGCTGGTTT
>NW_011198472.1:0-561 GCF_000146605.3 Meleagris gallopavo
TTGTTAAGAGCACTGGAGTTAGTGAAAGGGAATAAGTGCCAATATTTGGACAGACTTAAAATTTGCATTTGGGTTGTGCATATGCTATCTGAAAGAACAGAAGCTATTAATCTCCCAACGAATACTTGTAAAATATGGAGAAACAATAATAAAACAGTTAGACAAAAGGAAATAGCTATAAAACACTCCAAAGCCCACCAGTCAAACATCAGTGATATCAATATGGGCAACAGTCGTTCAGATACAGCTGCCAAAAATGCAGCAGAAGGAGCTTTCCTCCAACTCATACCCCCGTGATATCAAGGGCTGATGAATGAACATCCAAAGTACCAGACAGAAGATGAAAAACTAGCTTTCTTGCTAAAGCTGAGAAAAACAAGCAGGATGGTGGGCAACTCCAAACAACCAAGTAATAGTTCCCCAACCAGTAACGAGGAAAATAGTAGAGGATAATAAACTATATGCTGGGGATCAGATTATAGACTATCATCAATAGTCTAAGGCTCAAATTTTAAGTGTGTGAATGGGAGAAACTGTGAAAAGCATGGTGAGCAAAGTGTG
>NW_011198473.1:0-605 GCF_000146605.3 Meleagris gallopavo
CAAAAGGAAATAGCTATAAAACACTCCAAAGCCCACCAGTCAAACATCAGTGATATCAATATGGGCAACAGTCGTTCAGATACAGCTGCCAAAAATGCAGCAGAAGGAGCTTTCCTCCAACTCATACCCCCGTGATATCAAGGGCTGATGAATGAACATCCAAAGTACCAGACAGAAGATGAAAAACTAGCTTTCTTGCTAAAGCTGAGAAAAACAAGCAGGATGGTGGGCAACTCCAAACAACCAAGTAATAGTTCCCAACCAGTAACGAGGAAAATAGTAGAGGATAATAAACTATATGCTGGGGATCAGATTATAGACTATCATCAATAGTCTAAGGCTCAAATTTTAAGTGTGTGAATGGGAGAAACTGTGAAAAGCATGGTGAGCAAAGTGTGAAGTATGCCTGAAATATAATCCATACAATACAAAAAGACCACCTCCTGGAGTTACAAGGAGAGGACACAGCCCAGGAAACTATTGGCAGATAGATTTTTCTGAGCTCCCACGAAAAACTGGCTACAGATACTTACTGGTATTGATTGATACTTTTTCAGGATGACCAGAGGCTGATCACCAATGAAGCAAGGGAAGTAGTAAAGGTT
>NW_011198474.1:0-538 GCF_000146605.3 Meleagris gallopavo
TCTAGGAGAGGTGGAGCCAGGCTCCACCCCTTCCTGCAGCACAGCTGAATTGCCTTCACCTGTGCTCCCATGGCTGACTCATGGTTGGGCTGGCAGTCAATCTTAGCAAATGGGACCCCAGCTCGAATTAGGTCATTAACATTGTTTTTGGGAAACCCTTATGGGTCCCGATCGAGGAGCTCGAATAGCCGGCATCTTGGTTTTAGTCACCGGCAGGACCTTAGCTTCTTCTAACATCCGAATGTTGCACCTGGTCCGTAGGCGTTCTGTCTCCCCCAGATCAGCAGCTATCTGAGCAGCCTGCTGAACTACGGCTTCCGAGGTCACCAGAGGGTTTAATATTGAAACCAAGGTCCCATATAGGTGGGAAGGGGCCTGTTGTAAAATTAAATCTTGCATGCCCGCCGAGAACTTGATCATATCCGCGCTATCATACGAGTCTTCGTATATTGCTTCTCTCATGCCTAAGTCGCGAGTGTAGTTTTGAAGGTCCTCCATGGAGGACCACAGTCCTATGTTTAATGGAATATCTGTTTTA
>NW_011198475.1:0-492 GCF_000146605.3 Meleagris gallopavo
GCCTTCACCTGTGCTCCCATGGCTGACTCATGGTTGGGCTGGCAGTCAATCTTAGCAAATGGGACCCCAGCTCGAATTAGGTCATTAACATTGTTTTGGGAAACCCTTATGGGTCCCGATCGAGGAGCTCGAATAGCCGGCATCTTGGTTTTAGTCACCAGCAGGACCTCAGCTTCTTCTAACATCCGAATGTTGCACCTGGTCCGTAGGCGTTCTGTCTCCCCCAGATCAGCAGCTATCTGAGCAGCCTGCTGAACTACGGCTTCCGAGGTCACCAGAGGGTTTAATATTGAAACCAAGGTCCCATATAGGAGGGAAGGGGCCTGTTGTAAAATTAAATCTTGCATGCCCGCCGAGAACTTGATCATATCCGCGCTATCATACGAGTCTTCGTATATTGCTTCTCTCATGCCTAAGTCGCGAGTGTAGTTTTGAAGGTCCTCCATGGAGGACCACAGTCCTATGTTTAATGGAATATCTGTTTTATTTGGC
>NW_011198476.1:0-1030 GCF_000146605.3 Meleagris gallopavo
AAGGCCAATGGCATTCTGGGGTGCATTAAGAAGAGCGTGTCCAGCAGGTCGAGGGAGGTGATCCTCCCCCTCTGCTCTGCCCTGGTAAGGCCTCATCTAGAGTGCTGTGTCCAGTTCTGGGCTCCCCAGTTCAAAAAAGACAGGGATCTCTTGGAAAGAGTCCAGCGGAGGGCCACAAAGATGGTGAAGGGCCTGGAGCATCTCCCCTATGAAGAAAGGCTGAGTGAACTGGGTCTGTTTAGCCTTGAGAAAAGACGACTGAGAGGGGACCTGATCCAGGTTTATAAATATCTGAGGTGTGGCGGCCATAGCAGTGAGGCCAGGCTCTTTTCAGTGGTACGTGGAGACAGGACGAGGGGAAACGGACATCAGCTGCAGCATAGGAAGTTTTGCACAAATGCGCGTAAGAACTTCTTCACGGTGAGGTGACGGAGCACTGGAACAGGCTGCCCAGGGAGGTTGTGGAGTCTCCTTCTCTGGAGATATTCAAGTCTCGCCTGGACGCCTACCTGTGCGACCTGGTGTAGGGAACCTGCTTTGGCAGGGGGTTGGTCTCGATGATCTCTAGAGGTCCCTTCCAACCCCTACAATTCTGTGATTCTGTGATTCTGTGACTCTGTGACTGAGAGGAAGAGGAGGCAGCGGCTGCAGTGCGCGGCATCACAGGGCAGCGTTCCGAGTGCCCCCAGCTCGGCGCTCCAAGTCTTTTGTGGTTGCACTCAATCAATAAGCGATCACAATTATGGATTCACAAAGATTCCATGAGCTGCTGCATGACTTCTGGTCCAGAGTAGCATCTCTGCAGATTGTTTTTTAAATCAGGACACCTTATGCCTGTTGTGTTTGCCATACTGTGCTTAACAAAGTCACCCTCGGGAAATGGTTTTGATTTTCCTGCAGCCAGATTTGCTTTCACGTAACTAGCTTCTATAACAGAGTCCATCTGACTTTTTAAAATTATTTTGTTGAGGCCCAGGGTCCCTGTGCACGTGGGACACAGGCTGTGGCTGCTGCCCCCAGGGGACCCCAC
>NW_011198477.1:0-502 GCF_000146605.3 Meleagris gallopavo
CAAGTCTTTTGTGGTTGCACTCAATCAATAAGCGATCACAATTATGGATTCACAAAGATTCCATGAGCTGCTGCATGACTTCTGGTCCAGAGTAGCATCTCTGCAGATTGTTTTTTTAAATCAGGACACATTATGCCTGTTGTGTTTGCCATACTGTGCTTAACAAAGTCACCCTCGGGAAATGGTTTTGATTTTCCTGCAGCCAGATTTGCTTTCATGTAACTAGCTTCTATAACAGAGTCCATCTGACTTTTTAAAATTATTTTGTTGAGGCCCAGGGTCCCTGTGCACGTGGGACACAGGCTGTGGCTGCTGCCCCCAGGGGGACCCACCATCCCGCCCTGGGCTGCTGACAGCCCTCCTCCTGCCCAAAGTCCTGGGGCACAAACCCTGCAGGGACGGGGCGTTCTCCTTGGCCAGTGACACCTTCTGACATCCTCTGATGGCCAGTGGAGTCCTCTGAAGACCAGTGGAGACCTGATGATCTCTGACATCCTCCAGT
>NW_011198478.1:0-690 GCF_000146605.3 Meleagris gallopavo
CGGACCATAGTCAGTCCATACATGAACAACTTCAATGGTTAAAGAGACATACGCAAAAGATTCAAATTGACAAAAACCCATTTGATGATTGGCTAAAATCCCTATTTGGAGGACTGTCCCCATGGCTCACAGCATTAATCAAAGAAGGCTTGTGTTGGCTATTGCTTATTCTAGTTGTGCTTTTACACTTTTAGTATATAGTTGTATAATGAGGAGTATTGACAAAGTCACACAGAAAGTTATGCTCGTGCAAAAAGAAAAAGGGGGAATTGTTGGGAAATGGCTGCGAGAGCAGGGCAGACATGAGGCTGTGTACGAGCATAACTAGTGCGGCAGCACAGGGTGCATTCTCATGAGAAAGCATTAGGAGTTAAGGTAGGAGGTACAACATCCTTGGGCAGCCTGTAAACAGCAGGCCTTAAACAGCAGGCCTACATACGCAGCTATGCTCTGTGGATATGTGGGGGGCTGATAAGCGGATGAGCTCAGTGGCAGGGGTGAATGCTGGCTGAGCATTGGTTAAAGCTAGGCAGCCCACCTAGACGCCCACCTTGTGCTCCAATAGTAGGTGAACACATGTGTAGTAGAATCATATATAAACTCTGTGTGTGCAGCAATAAAATGAAGCTTGATCACTCATATTGAGTACTGTCGTGCTTCCCCGCTTGAGAACAATCTGATTAGGACGCT
>NW_011198479.1:0-662 GCF_000146605.3 Meleagris gallopavo
ACAGGGTGCCATTCTCATGAGAAAGCATTAGGAGTTAAGGTAGGAGGTACAACATCCTTGGGCAGCCTGTAAACAGCAGGCCTTAAACAGCAGGCCTACATACGCAGCTATGCTCTGTGGATATGTGGGGGGCGTGATAAGCGGATGAGCTCAGTGGCAGGGGTGAATGCTGGCTGAGCATTGGTTAAAGCTAGGCAGCCCACCTAGACGCCCACCTTGTGCTCCAATAGTAGGTGAACACATGTGTAGTAGAATCATATATAAACTCTGTGTGTGCAGCAATAAAATGAAGCTTGATCACTCATATTGAGTACTGTCGTGCTTCCCCGCTTGAGAACAATCTGATTAGGACGCTATCCGCGGCAAGGACAGATCTACTGAAGTGCCCTTGACCGATATCTATCCATGAGAAACATCTCTAGGGCAGAGTCCTGCTAATCTCTAAGACAATACTTACGTCTCTTGTTATCCCAACCTTACAACAGCCATAAAGATGCGAGGGCCTCTACCAAAGTTCTATTTAAACCACATTGTCTTTCTGCTCCTTTTTTTCTTGCCATGTATATAAGCATGTCAGTACCTTCTAAAAGACAGGGTAGAAATCTCTACTTTTACTAACTTCAGAAGGGACCTCTGGAGATCTCTAGCCCAGCCCACTGCTT
>NW_011198480.1:0-962 GCF_000146605.3 Meleagris gallopavo
TGCTGCCCGGGGCTTGATCAGCGTCACCTGCAAGGGAGAGAATTCCCAGCGGGCAAATGCACTGAAAGTCCCTTCCGTCTGGCACAGCCAGCTCAGCCGTGTGCAGCCACCAGCTTGATTTGCTGGTTGCCCTCTTTTTCAGCTTGTTCCAAAATACATCTAAATGAAGTACGCGTGTTGTTGTCGTTCACTCTGTTCTAGAGCGCATACGTGGCACCAGACAATTCCTCTTTGCCCAGTCTGGCCCAGACAGGCCAGGAGTCGTAGAACCAGATCATGGAATCCTAGAATGGCCTGGGTTGAAAAGGACCACAGTGACCATCTCGTTCCAACCCCCTGCTGTGTGCAGGTCGCCAACCAGCAGACCAGGCTGCCCAGAGCCACATCCAGCCTGGCCTTGAATGCCTGCAGGGAAAGGGCATCCACAACCCCCTTGGGCAACCTGTTCCAGTGCACCACCACTGTCAGAGCGAAAGACTTCCCCCTCATATCTAACCTAAACCTGCCCTGTCTCAGTTTAAAACCATTTCCCCTTGTCCTAGTGCTATCCACCTGAGTCTTCACTCAGTCCAGCCCAGACAGGCCAGGATTCGTGCATCCACGCTCCACAGAAACTGTTTGCAAACCTGTTCCCTTCTCCAAGCACAGCTGTTGGTTCCACACACCGCAGTGCGCTGTGCAATACCTCCTTCCAGCGCTGTGAGGCAGCCCAATGAGCTTGTGGCTCTGCGTAGAGCACATTTCTGCTTCCCTTCCCCATCGGGAGCTGTCTCCACCGCTCTCACACACCCCACTCCCCGTTAGGGCTGTCCTCACTCCACTGAGAAATCTCACCCATAGGCTGGGAGAGGGAGTGGGACATCGCCGAGCCATTCCTGTCCTGGGTCCAAGGGCAGAGCACACCCTCACCGCACTCACACCTCCCCCTCTTGTGTTAGCTAAATATTGCTTGATTGCTTCTC
>NW_011198481.1:0-503 GCF_000146605.3 Meleagris gallopavo
CACACACCCCACTCCCCGTTAGGGCTGTCCTCACTCCACTAGAGAAATCTCACCCATAGGCTGGGAGAGGGAGTGGGACATCGCCGAGCCATTCCTGTCCTGGGTTCAAGGGCAGAGCACACCCTCACCGCACTCACACCTCCCCCTCTTGTGTTAGCTAAATATTGCTTGATTGCTTCTCTCCTCCAGGTTGGGGACTGTTTGGGTAGGATATTCCGTAGAGGAGAACCCTATGCCTCCCGTACTCCCGTAGGTGTTGCGCTGTATTTGGGCCGGGTCCAATGGTGGCAATCTGACGCAAGGTTAAAACGTTTCCATCACTGCTTTCAGAAGAGGTTTCTTTATTCCCCCCACTGTCACGGTTTTTCACAGGAGTTCTGTATCAGAACATCATGAAGTATGCTGTCAGAGCTGTATGCTGTGAAGCTGCAGTTCTTGGGGTCATAGGTGGGAACTACTGTTCCCAGCAGCGTTGCTCATCCCCACATGGTTTCTGGGGGGAA
>NW_011198482.1:0-765 GCF_000146605.3 Meleagris gallopavo
TCAGCGTGCGCCGCTCCTCGGGGCAGTGTGTGCCAGGGCCCTCCTCGGGAAACATTTCTTCCTCCTATGGAAACCACCGGGCGCCCGGGCCGGCACTCTCGAAATAAACACGCGGTGCTGACAGACTCATTGCGGGCCGGGCGACGAATCCGCTGGTGGGACAGCGGTGCCGGTGCCCAGCGGGCCCATCTGTGTGCGTGGGGGAGAGAGAGGCAGCGGGCCTTTGGGGCCGGGTCGGGGGCGTGTGGGGCGTGCAGACTGTCACTGAGACACGAGATGTCTCTGCAGAGCTGGAAGGTCAGGAGACTCAACAGATACGAAGGGCTCCCATCGTGCTCCTGAGCGCCCCTCCTCTCCTGGCTGCACGCTGGTGGCAGGTGGAGGCAGGAACAAAGGGCAGGAGCAAGGGCAGAGAACCTCTTGGCTTTTTCAATCTCCCTAGAAAAAAGAAAAACAAAACAAAAATCTTTCACATATGCATGGGATCTGTTGAGTCCCAGCCTGAAGCACTGGTGGAGCACCTGCAGAAAGGAGCTGCTCAGCCCTGGGAGCACAGGTGAAGGCAATTCAGCTGTGTGACGGAAGGGCTGGAGCCTGGCTGCACCTCTCTCAGAGCTCATGCAAGGGCTGACTGCAGCTGGGGAAGGATCTCCTTCTGGAGGTCCCTCCTTGGTGATGCTTTTCTCTGCACCTGGAATCTTCTGATATGGGGGAGCAATCTTCTTCCTTCCTTTATAGTACCTCTCTGCTCTGCCAGTCCTCCCA
>NW_011198483.1:0-803 GCF_000146605.3 Meleagris gallopavo
CGAAGGGCTCCCATCGTGCTCCTGAGCGCCCCTCCTCTCCTGGCTGCACGCTGGTGGCAGGTGGAGGCAGGAACAAAGGGCAGGAGCAAGGGCAGAGAACCTCTTGGCTTTTTCAATCTCCCTAGAAAAAAGAAAAACAAAACAAAAAATCTTTCACATATGCATGGGATCTGTTGAGTCCCAGCCTGAAGCACTGGTTGAGCACCTGCAGAAAGGAGCTGCTCAGCCCTGGGAGCACAGGTGAAGGCAATTCAGCTGTGTGACGGAAGGGCTGGAGCCTGGCTGCACCTCTCTCAGAGCTCATGCAAGGGCTGACTGCAGCTGGGGAAGGATCTCCTTCTGGAGGTCCCTCCTTGGTGATGCTTTTTCCTCTGCACCTGGAATCTTCTGATATGGGGGAGCAATCTTCTTCCCTTCCTTTATAGTACCTCTCTGCTCTGCCAGTCCTCCCACCATCACACCTCCGTTGTAACGCCTTTCCTAGTCACAGAATCACAGAATGGCCCGGGTTGGAAGGGACCTCAAGAATCATTTCTTGCAATACCAATTCTTAAAAGCAGTTTTACAATGGAGTATGAAATCTAATCCACTGACAGGATGGAGTTGCTCGAGAATACTAGAGTTTGCAGATTCAAAATCAAGCCTAGAATGCCAGACCTGAAGACTTTTCAGGAAATACGACAATGAAAGATAACATTAAATAAGTAAATAACCCAAGACAGCCACGTTATTTAAATTGGCCTTGAAAGCTACCAGTGTCTAACTACTGTTATTTTAGAGTTGTGCCCCTCTCTAGCAGCCAC
>NW_011198484.1:0-698 GCF_000146605.3 Meleagris gallopavo
AAAAAAAAAAAAAAAAGCAAATATATTGACAGCTACATTATGTACTACACGATTCCTTTCAGATATATATATGTGTATATTAAATAAGAAAGTGTAGAGCTGCCTGTTCCCTTATCCATCCTTTCTAGCTCCAGGTTAAATAAGAAATGCTATTCCTGTCAACTGGAAGATGTATTCTGGGAAGAATGGATTTCAAACTATTTGCTTTTCTTTAAGACGTTTAGGTATGGAAAAACAACAGCAACAACAACAAGAAAACAAAAATAAACAAACAACAACGTCTACATTCTGAAAATGAAAACAAAACCCTCCTGACTTTCTCTTGACTGACTTAAGAGTCTAACACATTCAATGCGGATTTTTAAGGAACACCCAAAACACTGTCACAGAAAAGGAGGGAGTTGCTCTTTTACCTATCAAACCTTGCACATCTTTGAGTGTCTGCAACAACTGCAATGTATGAAGGCACCCCCCAAGAAGTGGAGGGCAATGATGGCAGCATACTTACGTGAATCCTTGATGAAATAGCTACAGTCCTGACAAAAACCTCCCAGCAGTATATACTGATCTGAAATTCTTGGGCAACTCTTTGCAAAAGGCACTTCATGCTTAGTATTTTTATTTCAGTACTTGCTTGCTGGTGTCACCTGTGGTAAGCTAGCTGGATAAACCTCGATTGGCAGTTCCTCAGGTGTGCT
>NW_011198485.1:0-536 GCF_000146605.3 Meleagris gallopavo
CTGCTCCTCGAATCCCCATAACCTGAGCAGCCATGCAGGTATACTCTCTCTCGGCCTCTGCCAAAATCGCTGCACCAGGTCCATTAGTAGGAGTGTATGGTCTGGCTGTCACATGCAAATACGTTTCGGTCAGGGGGCCGATTGGTCAGGGGGCGACCCCTCGCCGGTCTATCTTGCACCTTTTTCTATTTTTTGTAGTTATAATAGGACGGAGTTGCAGGGGATCCGCCATGACTGGAACCTCTAGGTCTGATTTGGAACTCCCGTTTTCCTCTTGAACCAGGTCCGCTACTTCAGAGATATGACTACCGTCTATTGAAATACTACGGACCTGGCCTAGAGACTGTAAAACTAGGTTTTTTTCCCTATCAATACATTAAGTTCTTGCTCCAATTTGTCAATCCGAGCTTTTAGGAGCTGATTTTCTATTTTCTTAAATTACCTGATCTTGTCTCTGCTTGATTTCAAGCATTCAGCAGTGGCCATGCCACTGTGGATGCAGCTAATTGCCTTTCCTTCGTAGTTAAGACATCTTT
>NW_011198486.1:0-1413 GCF_000146605.3 Meleagris gallopavo
GTTCCGTGGGTATGACTGGAAAAAAAAAAAAGAAAAGAAAAGATAAGAAAAGCACGCCACCCTGTAAAACTTAGCACTCTGCTGTTCTTGTCAGCAGGACATCTCAGATGAGCACTACATGTCCTGCACTTGATGGAAAATTCATCCAAGCCTATATTCCACACAGCTTCATCTCAGTGCCAAAAAGAAACACGTGCAGAGATGTTCAGAAGATTCTTTGTGCAGATAAAGGTGCAGGGTGCGTGTGTATTCTCTTCAATTCTCTTCAGTAATAAATATTAATTTGTAATCCAAAGATAACTTTTCAAGAAGTAGAAAGAAAAGTTGATGAAAAGGAAATACACAAGGAACTATTTTCATCTAAAAAATCCTTGCTAAACCTCTCCCCATCAAAAAGGAAGCATTCTGGGCATTGTTAAGAGCAGTTCGGAGACCATCTTGCAGCACAAAATGCGGCACAGCCCTTTTCTTTTAACAAGCCCCTCATTTCTCTAATTAGTGTCAGATTCCCTCAAGTTAAAATACGTGGATCAGAACAGCCGTTCAGTCCTGCTGAGGTAGGAACCCACGGCTGAAATGTCCCCCATCCCGTTCCACGCTGTTTCCAGCATCGGTGGGGAAAGGAAGAGCAACTGACATCACCTACCCAGGCTTCTGCAAAGCCTTCGATACGGTCTCACACCACAGGGAGAAGCATGGCGGAGAGCTCTGGTGCCACAAAGCTCGGGGCTGGAGAAATCAAGGTTGCCTCCAAGATGCTGCTTTAAAACAACATGACTTACTGCACATGAGGCATGAAAGACAAGCTTAAGCTTAAAAAGCCTCCAATCCCCGTGGATGTGGCTGTCTGCACAGACATCAGCCGCCTGGTGATGCTCACCCACCAAAGCGCTCGCCCAGCGGATGCCTTTCATAGAATCATAGAATTAGCAAGGTTGGAAAAGATCTCCAAGATCATCCAGTCCAACCGTCCACCTACCACCAATATTTCTCACTAAGCCACGGCCCTCAGTACCACATATCTAATGTTTCTTGAACACCTGCAGGGACAGTAACTCCATCAGCTCCCTGGGCACTCCTGTGGAGAAGTGTTTCTTAGCATCCAACCTGAATCTCCCCTCGTGCAACTTGAGGCCTTCCCCAAGTCCTATCACTACTTACATGGGAGAAGAGGACGACCCCACCTCTCTTCACATCACCTCTCTTCAGCTAACTGTAGAGAGGGATAAGGTCTTCCCTGAGCTTCCTCTTCTCCAGACTAAACAATCCCAGTTCCCTCAGCCGCTCCCCATAAGACTGGTGCTCTAGACTCCTCACACAGAAGAGTTTCACTGCTCTTCTCTGGACACATTTCAGGGTATCAGTGTCCTTCTTGTAGTGAGGGACCCAGAACTGAACACAGTACGCAAGGTG
>NW_011198487.1:0-582 GCF_000146605.3 Meleagris gallopavo
ATTGTCTGCCCTTGCCAAAGGCTACATATAGCCCATGAAAAGCTGGCTCTTTCCCTCCACAAAAAACCTTATGGTCCCAAAGAAAGCACATAACCCTCATTCAAAAGTTCCTCCACTCAACTTAAAGCACCACTAAAACCAATATCTTCATCTCAGCTCATCACTCTGCTGCAGTACCTTGTATCTGCAAGGATTTCTCTGGCAAAAATGAAATCAAACCCATCACAAGGGATTTGGCACAGTTACGTGCTCCTGGCTACAACGAGAGCTGGCAGCAGTCACCTGTGAGGCTCTGCTGCTGTTCTCTTTACGTACAGGCACAACCAGGTTCATACACCTCCCAGTGCAATTCTCACTCTGACTGGAAAGAAAAAGGAGGCTTGAAAAGCAGTTTGTGCAAAACAAACAAACAAAGCAAGAATTAGAAGCCAACAGCAGCGGTGCAGTGGTACCTGAAAGAATTGCTCCATCTTGAACAGCAGAGCAATCCAAGAAGTACGAGGGCATTCCAAACTAGACCACTTGGACAGATTAACAACTGCAAGCAGTGGGTTCCAAAGTTCCAGACAGGAAATCAAAGCT
>NW_011198488.1:0-510 GCF_000146605.3 Meleagris gallopavo
TTGGTGAATGAATGCACGTACCCCTGTGGCAGGACCTGAAAGGTCCACTGCCTGCCTCCCCATGTGAATGCAAATTGATCTTGCGATTCTTCAGGAATTGGGATACTGAAGAACGCATTTGCGAAATGTAGGACACAACGAGAGGTTTTTATCTCCCTACTCAATGTGTCCATTAGGGAAGCAATATTGGGTACGGCTGCATGAATAGGAGGCGTGACCTTCTTTAATTCCCTATAATCTACTGTCATTCTCCATGTGCCATCCGACTTTCGCACTGGCCATATGTGGGAATTGTATGGGCTGTTGTAAGGGCAGGTCTTATAATGCCCACTTTTTCAAATTCCTGCACTGTTTTTGATATTCGTCCTGCCCACCCGGGAGTCTGTACTGTCTCACATTAGTAACCCGGCGCGGTTTCGGCAGGCAAATTGGACCCATCGTTTCGCTATGGCCTCTTAATATTACCTGCACCGCCCGGATCCCTAATACATCTCTGTCGGAGTCTGAACT
>NW_011198489.1:0-667 GCF_000146605.3 Meleagris gallopavo
GATTCTTCAGGAATTGGGATACTGAAGAACGCATTTGCGAAATGTAGGACACAACGAGAGGTTTTTATCTCCCTACTCAATGTGTCCATTAGGGAAGCAATATTGGGTACGGCTGCATGAATAGGAGGCGTGACCTTGTTTAATTCCCTATAATCTACTGTCATTCTCCATGTGCCATCCAACTTTCGCACTGGCCATATGTGGGAATTGTATGGGCTGTTGTAAGGGCAGGTCTTATAATGCCCACTTTTTTCAAATTCTTGCACTGTTTTTGATATTTCGTCCTGCCCACCCGGGAGTCTGTACTGTCTCACATTAGTAACCCGGCGCGGTTTCGGCAGGCAAATTGGCCCATGTTTCGCATGGCCTCTTAATATTACCTGCACCGCCCGGATCCTAATACATCTCTGTCGGAGTCTGAACTCTCCCACGGTTGTGTGGAGAGCCAGACCGCATAGAATATCTATGCCCAAGATGTATTTCTGGACTGGGGCAATAGATACCTTATACTCCCGGGGTGGGAGACGCCCAACCCCCAGTTTTAACCACGTTTGGGTGACAGGAATAGTTTGTCCCCCAAAACCACCAATCATCACTCTGTTTCCATGAAATTTGTTGGGATCTCCATAAATGATTGATGTTTCTGCTCCAGTGTCCACTAATGCCA
>NW_011198490.1:0-704 GCF_000146605.3 Meleagris gallopavo
TGAGGTTTTGCTACAATGACACTGCCCAAGAGCACAGTCTCTGCAAACAATATCAAGCAGTGGTAAACTGGAAGCTGCAGCAAGCTTCCGGGCTCCAGCCTGCCCTCAGTTATTGTTGAGTTAGTTCACACACACAAAAAACACCAAGAGAAAAAAAAAAAACCCACAAAAAAACCCACACAAACCAAAACACCACAAAGCCAGAACATCCTCAGAGCTACCTTAATAAACAGAAACAAAATACTTGGATAAACGTTACAGTAGCACTACAGACAAAGGAAACCACCTCAGTCATTAAATAATGATTTGTCAAGGTCATGTATTTACATGCGGTTTTTAACCACCAAGTCTTTCAGTAGCATCTGTATAAGGCCAAAACAAACGTGCAATGGTGCTTTTCAAAAAACTAAAGAGCCATACAAAAATAAATACAAGGCTGAGAGAACAAGCAGACAGGAAACACAGAGTTTTGAATGCATCTTTATGACCAACTGCAAGTTACGCAAAGATGAGATTCAGCACAGGAAACAGCTTAAGAGCTACACTACAGAACACACAGAAAAGAAGATAATTACAGGAAGCGTCACCTCTCTTCGTTCTGGGAGATACTTTCATATAGCTTACATTGGCATGGCATCTCTTACTTCCTGGGCTGTTTGCAGTGTCCCTCACCCAGGTGGCTGGGCAGGAAGGAGCTGAGATCT
>NW_011198491.1:0-465 GCF_000146605.3 Meleagris gallopavo
CAACGCCACGTGAGCAGCGCCAGATGAGATGTTTCCAAAAGGAGACCTTCTCTTTTTGCTAAGGCATTTCCAGTTACCCTGACAACTGGCTGCCCAGTTGTCACACGCCAGGATCCCAAAGCAGCGAGGAGAAGCAGGGGCTGCTCAGAAGGGCTCTGCAAACAGAGGAAACTGGAATGAGAGCTGGAAGAGGTGACACTGCAGTCCCACAGCCTTCCAACGCTCCATCCTGAAGGAGAACTTCCTGCCCCAGCAAGTCTGCTGAGCACCCTGTGTTCAATCTACATCCCCTGCACCACGCCGTGCTGCCCAGTGAGTCCAGCGCAGCTCTGCGGGACTTGGGGGACTGCAGAACAAGTGCCAGCCTTTAGTTGAGAGCGTTATTCAAGTCCTGGTCCAGGCTGTGGCCTTCTCACATCCCATCCACCAAGCCCACGCCGGGCTACTGCTGGGTTCTTCCTCGGA
>NW_011198492.1:0-1209 GCF_000146605.3 Meleagris gallopavo
GGAGACCTTCTCTTTTTGCTAAGGCATTTCCAGTTACCCTGACAACTGGCTGCCCAGTTGTCACACGCCAGGATCCCAAAGCAGCGAGGAGAAGCAGGGGCCGCTCAGAAGGGCTCTGCAAACTGAGGAAACTGGAATGAGAGCTGGAAGAGGTGACACTGCAGTCCCACAGCCTTCCAACGCTCCATCCTGAAGGAGAACTTCCTGCCCCAGCGAGTCTGCTGAGCACCCTGTGTTCAATCTACATCCCCTGCACCACGCCGTGCTGCCCAGTGAGTCCAGCGCAGCTCTGCGGGACTTGGGGGACTGCAGAACAAGTGCCAGCCTTTAGTTGAGAGCGTTATTCAAGTCCTGGTCCAGGCTGTGGCCTTCTCACATCCCATCCACCAAGCCCAGCCGGGCTACTGCTGGGTTCTTCCTCAGAGGAGAAAGCTGTCAGCGAAGTCACTGCAGGAGCCGGGACAGAGAAAACTGGACAGAGATGTGCACTTGGCTTTAAAGATGTGCCAGGACCTGGCAATCAGCCTGGAGAAAGTCGTTCTGGGGAAGCCAGAGACACCGCAAGTCTCCACGCAGCTCCCACAAGAGCGGTGCTGTTAAACCTCATAGAATCATAGAATTGCTCAGGTTGGAAAAGACATTAAAGATCATCGAGTCCAACCACAGCCTGACCATACTCCCCTAACTCTAACAACCCACCACTAAATCATGTCCCCGAGCACCACATCCAGACGGTTTTTAGACACACTCAGGGACACATCCCCAATTAGCCAGGACTGCTGAAGGATGATGGAGAGCGGCTTTGCAGCCACATCCCCCAGCTCCCTCAGCACCCCAGGGTGCAATCCATCCGGCCCCATGGACTTGTGGGTCCAGTTTTCGGAGCAGGTCCAAAGCCATCTCACCGTGGGTTACGCCTATTCTGCTCCCCATCCCTACCTACCAGCACAAGGGGCTGCGTGCCCAGGGAGCAACCGGCCTTACTAGGAAACACTGAGGCAAAGAAGGCACTGAGTACCTCAGCCTGACCCTGATCCTGGCTCACCGCGTTCCCCTCTGCGTCCAACAGGAGATGGAGATTCTCCTTTCTTCCTTTTCTCCTGTCTTTTCCTTCTTTCTCTCCTTCTTCCTCCCTTTCTTTCCTTTCTTGTCTTTTCCTTTCTTATCTTTTTACTTTTCTCTTTCTTTCCCTTCTTTCTTTCAGCCTGG
>NW_011198493.1:0-667 GCF_000146605.3 Meleagris gallopavo
GTCCGTTTCCCCTCGTCCTGTCTCCACGTACCACTGAAAAGAGACTGGCCTCACCACTTATGGCCGCCATACCTCAGATATTTATAACCTGGATCAGGTCCCCTCTCAAGTCCTCTTTTCTCCAAGGCTAAACAGACCCAGTTCACTCAGCCTTCTTCATAGGGGAGATGCTCCAGGCCCTTCACCATCTTTGTGGCCCTCCGCTGGACTCTTTCCAAGAGATCCCTGTCTTTTTGAACTGGGGAGCCCAGAACTGGACACAGCACTCCAGATGAGGCCTTACCAGGGCAGAGCAGAGGGGGAGGATCACCTCCCTCGACCTGCTGGACACGCTCTTCTTAATGCACCCCAGAATGCCATTGGCCTTTTTGGCCACGAGGGCACACTGCTGGCTCATGGCCAACCTGTCGTCCACCAGGACGCCCAGGTCCCTCTCTGCAGAGCTCCTCTCCAGCAGCTCATCCCCCAGCCTGTATTGGTGCATGCAATTATTCCTCCCTAGGTGTCAGACCCTACCCTTGCTTTTGTTGAACCTCATCCGGTTTCTTACTGCCCAGCTCTCCAGCCTGTCCAGCTCTCGCTGAATGGCAGCGCAGCCATCAGGCAGGTCAGCCAATCCTCCCGACTTCGTATCATCAGCAAACTTGCTGAGGGTGGCCACTGTCCC
>NW_011198494.1:0-521 GCF_000146605.3 Meleagris gallopavo
GAGGGGAGGATCACCTCCCTCGACCTGCTGGACACGCTCTTCTTAATGCACCCCAGAATGCCATTGGCCTTTTTGGCCACGAGGGCACACTGCTGGCTCATGGCCAACCTGTCGTCCACCAGGACGCCCAGGTCCCTCTCTGCAGAGCTCCTCTCCAGCAGCTCATCCCCCAGCCTGTATTGGTGCATGCAATTATTCCGCCCTAGGTGTCAGACCCTACCCTTGCTTTTGTTGAACCTCATCCGGTTTCTTACTGCCCAGCTCTCCAGCCTGTCCAGCTCTCGCTGAATGGCAGCGCAGCCATCAGGCAGGTCAGCCAATCCTCCCGACTTCGTATCATCAGCAAACTTGCTGAGGGTGGCCACTGTCCCCTCATCAAGGTCACTGATGAAGACGTTGAACAAGACCGGACCCAGCACACGACCCCGTGGGGGACCGCCACTGGTTACAGGTCTCCAGCCAGACTCTGCACCACCAACGACCGACCCTCTGCGCTCTGCCAGTCAGCCAGTTCTCAACCC
>NW_011198495.1:0-546 GCF_000146605.3 Meleagris gallopavo
TTCAAGTATGTTAATAGCAAAAGGAAAACTAGGGAGAATGTGGGCCCCTTACTAAGTGAGGGGGGGTCCGTCGTAACGGGGGAGTGCTGAGAAGGCAGAGATACTGAATGCCTTCTTTACTTCTGTCTTCAGTGAAAAGGCTCCCCTGCAGGAATCCCACACCCTGGAGGTTAGTGAGAGGGTCTGGGGAATGGGAGACTTCCCTTTAGTCAGGAAAGAGGACGTGCGTGAGCGCCTAGGCAGTACTAAGGTCCACAAGTCCATGGGACCTGATGGGGTGCATCCACGTGTGCTGAGGGAGCTGGCGGAGGTCATTGCCGAACCGCTCTCCATCATTTTTGAGAGGTCCTGGACAACAGGGGAGGTCCCTGAAGACTGGAGGATAGCCAATGTCACTCCGGTCTTCAAAAAGGGCAAGAAGGAAGATCCGGGTAATTATAGGCCTGTCAGCCTCACCTCCGTCCCTGGAAAGGTGATGGAACAGCTTGTGCTGGATACCATCTCCAGACAACTGGGAGAAAAGGAGGTTATCAGGAGTAGTCAGCA
>NW_011198496.1:0-545 GCF_000146605.3 Meleagris gallopavo
CAGGAATCCCACACCCTGGAGGTTAGTGAGAGGGTCTGGGGGAATGGGAGACTTCCCGTTAGTCAGGAAAGAGGACGTGCGTGAGCGCCTAGGCAGTACTAAGGTCCACAAGTCCATGGGACCTGATGGGGTGCATCCACGTGTGCTGAGGGAGCTGGCGGAGGTCATTGCCGAACCGCTCTCCATCATTTTTGAGAGGTCCTGGACGACAGGGGACGTCCCTGAAGACTGGAGGATAGCCAATGTCACTCCGGTCTTCAAAAAGGGCAAGAAGGAAGATCCGGGTAATTATAGGCCTGTCAGCCTCACCTCCGTCCCTGGAAAGGTGATGGAACAGCTTGTGCTGGATACCATCTCCAGACAACTGGGAGAAAAGGAGGTTATCAGGAGTAGTCAGCATGGGTTCACCAAGGGGAGGTCGTGCTCGACCAACTTGGTGGCCTTCTATGATGCTGTCACATGCTGGGTGGATGGGGGAAGAGCGGTAGATGTAATCTACCTTGATTTTAGAAAGGCGTTTGATACTGTCTCCCACGACATCCTTA
>NW_011198497.1:0-686 GCF_000146605.3 Meleagris gallopavo
GGAGACTCTTTTGCCTTCAAACTGTTGGAGTTTTTTTGTTTGTTTTGTTTTGTTTTAGAGTCTACAGTTAATCTTCCTTTTAATAGTTTTAAAAACCTCCACCAGGCACATCCTTATTGTAACACAGGTCAGTATGAAGTTGACACAAGTTATTCAACCAAGTAAGAAGGAAAATTCACTGATGTTTCCTATGGTTAACTTGAGGTTCTACCTGAAGAAGGACTGAACTAATATCTATTTCAAATAGAGGGGGGAAATCAAGCTTTGTTGTTGTAAACATTTGAAAAATGTTTTGAAAACATCAACAACAAGAAAAAAAAAAAAAGGGACACAGGAGATTCACTGTTCCTTAAATCAAATGGAGGATGATTGAATTTTCAAACAACTCTGGGGGGACAAACTCCAGCTCAGAATGCAAAATGAAGGAAGATGCAAGAATTCAAAGCAGTGTTAGATCTATTAGCACCTGGATCAGTGAACTGAAAGGAAGACTTAGGAGCCAGAAACAGAAGTCACAAGAAAGTTTTGAACATAATCAAGAAAGGAACAGAAAAGAGATGGGAATGAAAGAAATACCCAAAGTGATTTAATAAACTTTGTTTGAAATGTCTGAATTTGTGAGGCATTTTCTCTCACAGAATAAGCAAAACAATGAAACATACCTCAGACATTTCAAATCAAAATCT
>NW_011198498.1:0-651 GCF_000146605.3 Meleagris gallopavo
CTTCCCCCATCCACCCAGCATGTGACAGCATCATAGAAGGCCACCAGGTTGGTCAAGCACGACCTCCCCTTGGTGAACCCATGCTGACTACTCCTGATAACCTCCTTTTCTCCCAGTTGTCTGGAGATGGTATCCAGCACAAACTGTTCCATCACCTTTTCAGGGACAGAGGTGAGGCTGACAGGCCTATAATTACCTGGGTCTTCCTTCTTGCCCTTTTTGAAGACCAGAGTGACATTGGCTATCCTCCAGTCTTCAGGGACCTCCCCTGTTATCCAAGACCTCTCAAAAATGATGGAGAGTGGTTCGGCAGTGACCTCCGCCAGCTCTCTCAGCACACATGGATGCACCCCATCAGGCCCCATGGACTTGTGGACCTTAGTACTGCCTAGGTGCTCACGCACGTCCTCTTTCCTGACTAAAGGGAAGTCTCCCATTCCCCAGACCTTCTCACTAACCTCCAGGGTGTGGGAAACCTGAGGGAGAGCTTTTTCACTGAAGACTCAGTGAATCTCAGGCTGTCTGCAAACAAAACACCAAAATTCCCTGGTTAATGTGTGCAAACACAACCTCCTGGATCCAATCCAAGTAACCAAGTTTAAATATACACAAAATACACAAGAAGTGAAAAAGGTAAGTAATAATGCAGTA
>NW_011198499.1:0-525 GCF_000146605.3 Meleagris gallopavo
GGGGGATGGGAAATAACAGCCTGCCATACCTCAGCTCCTGAAGGACACAGGTAGATAATGGACAGTTTGGCATACTGGAAATTGATTGTGGAATTAAAAGAAAAGCAAAAAACAAAAAACAAAAAACAAACAAAACAAAAAAAAACCAACCTGAAATCTTAAAAGAATAAAATGGAAAGTGCCATTCTTAGCTACAAATTCTTGGGTAATGAAACAGAAAATGTGGCAGAAGGCCAAATCTGGCTTTACACCCTTGTAGTAAATCATGACTAATACAGTCTTGGTACTGCTAACCATAGTTCAGGGTAGTCACTCTCCTCAGGAAGTTTCATTCCAGTCATCCCACAATCCCTGCATCTGCAAATCTCCCTCTTTAACAAAGTGGTAATAGATGTTTGAGGGTTACCAGATCACACTCTGGGAAGAGAAAATAAGTAAGCTTAAGCACATAGTCCATTATTTCAGAGCTTTTAACATTTTCCTTATAGTTAAGTATCTGGAAGAAACATCTCAATTCCATCCTGG
>NW_011198500.1:0-557 GCF_000146605.3 Meleagris gallopavo
ATTTTAAGAAAATAAAGGCATTGAATCAAGGAAGCTTGAGAGTGCCTCACTTCAGCAAGACTAGAGGTGACTCCCTAGCATAGCAGTACTGGTGATGGGCACGTGGTGGATGGCCACTGTCACTTGCTGCTTTGGGGAATTTTGACTGATTCTGGCTGATTCTCTTCTCCAGGTATATTTCTGCCTGGCTGTAAAGCTGCACATCTGTTTTTTCTTTTTTTCTTTTTTCTTGGAATGCTTGTTATTCTTGCTAAGTTGAACAGCCAGGGATGGAAAAGCTCCATGCCATGCTGTGACCAGTTGTACTGGTGTAAGAATGGGCACAGCAGGTCTTTATTAACAAAAGCACAAATGGAGACTTGTATTCACTGTGGGGCATTGCCAGAGGTGCACACACAAGTAGAATGCATAGAACTTATATGTGAGATGCAGGCAAAGAGGAAGTGTTTTTAGTATCTGTATAAGGTGTCATTAGAGAGAAAGCACTGCTTTCATCAGAAACGTGCACCCTTTGAAGGTGCTTCGAGGCAGAGGCCCAAAACTTGAAAGGACCAAAA
>NW_011198501.1:0-1220 GCF_000146605.3 Meleagris gallopavo
AAAAAAAAAAAAAAGCAAAACAGAAGGCTTTTCTTACATTGATTGCGGAAACTTCCTCTTCTTCCATTACTTCTTCCTGGGGAACATCATCACTGACAGGTGAACTACTCTGAAATACATCCATCTCTTCACTGGATTCATTCTCCTTACTAGCTGCTTGTTTGGAACGTCCCGCACGGCTAAAATCAGAAGAAAAAAAATAAATCAGTTTCATGCTATATGGGTCTGCAGATGCATCAGCTTTGCAAGAGAACTAACATTCCTTTTGATAAGAACAGCAGCCTTAAATTTTCAATCTATGAAATATTTCTACCTTGTGTGCTTTTCTAGTTAATCTCTACAAAGAACAGTAGACATATTAATAGGAATCTAAACAACAGCAATTGGAAGCCAATTTCTTTCAGAATACAATGCCAGGAATACAATGGTGAACAGTGTCTTTCATCTATGGACAATACAGGTATTGCTTTTCAGTACCAGACACAGGCAAGAAAAGCAGACACAACAGTAAACCAGAAAATGGTTTTAAGTTGAAGGAGGGAAGATTTAGTTTGGATACCAGGGGGAAATTCTTTATTATGAGAGTGGTGAAGTGCTGGAACAGGTTGCCCAGAGAGGTTGTGGATGCTGCATGCCTGTAGGTGTTCAAGGCCAGGTTGGATGGAGCACTGGGCAGCCTGGTCTAGTATTAAATGGGGAGGTTGGTGGCCCTGCCTATGGCTGGGGGTTTGGAGATTCATAATCCTTGAGATCTCTTCCAACCAGGGCCATTCTGTGATCTGTGATTTACACACCACAGAATTTGAATAACTGCATGTATATTATTTTACAGACCTAGAAGAACCCACATACTGCTATTTATGAAGTAAACACTGTGGTAGACCTAATGCTTCCAAACTAGTCCATACTAAGAGCTAAGGATAATCAGCAATAATATCACCCTAATCAGGATAATCAAGAACAATCAACAATATCTTATATTTTGTTTGTTATTAGAGCTGAATCACAAGAAAAAAAACAAAAAAAAAAACCTAAAAACCCTAACAATATGCTGAAAATGAGAACTAGGCCTCACGCTCTTCCTGCCTTAAAAACAAGAAAATGAAAACTGGATATGGATATTTAAAAGGCTGCACTCATGCTACCATTTTGGTTTGTGTAGTTCACATAGTTTGCAATTAAATCATTGATTCATGCCTTTTGCTACTCTTTGGTTTGGT
>NW_011198502.1:0-604 GCF_000146605.3 Meleagris gallopavo
ACTCTGGTAGGGATCATAGGCACTGCTTCTTGAGAGTTCCCCTCCTTGCTTTCCTCTAAAAATTTTATATATATACTTTCTAGCTAAATTTTAAACTCATTTTTGCTTCTTGAGCTTCTTGAGCTTGGAAAGCAACTGAAAAATAAGTGCAACTAGACGTTCGTAAAAGTATGTGTTTTAAAGAAAGTTCAGTATGTAATCATTAAAACATCATTTATCTGGGAGAGACTGGTGATTATTCAGGTGCATGGCTGGTATTACTTTCATTGTATTAAACGAAATCAATCCTTTAGATACATGCCAGAGAAGTAAGAAAGACTGAAGGTCTACCAGCAAATGTTTGTCTCTTGCACTGTTCATTCCAATTCTGTCTTGTACCAAGGACATGGTGAACTTTCTTCCCAGCTTAAAATTAACAAAAGGTACCTTCTGCATCTCTACAACTTATGTGGAAAACCTCCCTCTCACTCTCAACAAAAAAAAAAGAAAAAGAAAAAAGGGCAAAGAAGGTTTAACCTAATCTGAGCCACCCCCATTTCCTTTCCTTGAGCACATCTGTCCAGTGTCGAGTTACCACCCCAACTGGTGAGCATTCCTTCTGTCT
>NW_011198503.1:0-625 GCF_000146605.3 Meleagris gallopavo
ACGAATGTGCGTAAGAACTTCGTTTCAACGGGTGAGGTGACGGAGCACTGGAACAGGCTGCCAGGGGGTTGTGGAGTCTCCTTCTCTGGAGATATTCAAGTCTTGCCTGGACGCCTACCTGTGCGACCTGGTGTAGGGAACCTGCTTTGGCAGGGGGTTGGTCTCGATGATCTCTAGAGGTCCCTTCCAACCCCTACAATTCTGTGATTCTGTGATTCTGTGATAACAAACCCATAAATCAGATAAGGAAGGAAAATTATCTTAGAATCACAGAATGGCCTGTGTTGAAAAGGACCACAATGATCATCTAGTTTCAACCCCCATGCTATGTGCAGCGTCGCCAATCACTAGACCAGGCTGCCCAGAGCCATATCCAGCTTGGATTTCCAAAGAAATGTTTGAGTATTATATGTTAAGACCACCTTACCAACTCTGAGATACTACTGCTGTTTCACTGCTGAGCTGTGAATATAAACTCATTATTAATGATATAGCTTTTCTTTTTTGATTGCTATTAACTGTGTTTTTACAAGTTTTCTTTCTTCTGTTACAGGTAATATAGGTCTTCATGAAATTATCAGATTGACATAAACTCAGAAGAACAAGCATTTGCTTTTGTAAGAAT
>NW_011198504.1:0-643 GCF_000146605.3 Meleagris gallopavo
TGCTGACTTACATAGTGGATTAGTCCCTCAAAAATATGAAAAATGTCTCCTCAGTTTCACATTTGAGATATTCAGTTGATTTTCTAAATTTGAACTTAATACCAGTTTAGCACTCAGGGAGAAGGGTATTTTTTCACAGAGAAATTTACAGCTGAAATAGTATGAACCCTCTCTATTTAAAATCTCACAAGAGAAGTTATTGTTTAAAATCCTTAGATGTCTTTGATTCAGAACTTAGGGGTATTAGAAGAAGAGGTATTTCTGCATGATCTGTGAATTCAAGGACTCTTTAATCATTAACATATAAATGGCCTTTTCTGTCCACAAGTTTAGTTCTTTTTCTTTTTAAATTAAAAAAAAAAAAAAAAACAAACTTCAAAAAAGTGGTCTTGGTCTTGAAACTTACATATTTCAGGAATGCAGCAAAATCAAGGAAAGGGAAAATGTCCTCTGAGACAGAACCCAGTACACTGCTACTCAATTAGATTTTGACCTTCTTCAACTATAAAGGATTGGAAGACAAACATTGTTTGCTACTTGCCAGAATTAAATTGAGTCTCCTGAGATGCATATGAAGCAATTTAAAAAAAAGAAAAGCACTGTTAACTGGATTTACTCAACCATCAGTCTGGAGTAAACCTTA
>NW_011198505.1:0-752 GCF_000146605.3 Meleagris gallopavo
AAATATCTGTTAATGCAGGAGGAAGGAGGTGAGGAGGTGATGAAGTTGTACTATTCTTAATGATGCTCAAAGTGCAAAAAGTGAAATACAGGAATTTCCATTTCAACAGAAGGTTTTTTGCACTGTGATGGTAGTCAAACATTGGTAAAGGTTGCCCTGGCAGGTTATGGAGCTTTCACAGAATCACAGAATCACAGAATTGTAGGGGTTGGAAGGGACCTCTAGAGATCATCGAGACCAACCCCCCTGCCAAAGCAGGTTCCCTACACCAGGTCGCACAGGTAGGCGTCCAGGCGAGACTTGAATATCTCCAGAGAAGGAGACTCCACAACCTCCCTGGGCAGCCTGTTCCAGTGCTCCGTCACCTCACCGTGAAGAAGTTCTTACGCACATTCGTGCGAAACTTTCTATGCTGCAGCTTATGTCCTTTTCCCCTTGTCCTGTCTCCACGTACCACTGAAAAGAGACTGGCCTCACCACTATGGCCGCCACACCTCAGATATTTATAAACCTGGATCAGGTCCCCTCTCAGTCTTCTTTTCTCAAGGCTAAACAGACCCAGTTCACTTAGCCTTTCTTCATAGGGGAGATGCTCCAGGCCCTTCACCATCTTTGTGGCCCTCCGCTGGACTCTTTCCAAGAGATCCCTGTCTTTTTTGTACTGGGGAGCCCAGAACTGGACACAGTACTCCAGATGAGGCCTTACCAGGGCAGAGTAGAGGGGGAGGATCACCTCCCTCGACCTGCTGGAC
>NW_011198506.1:0-498 GCF_000146605.3 Meleagris gallopavo
AAAACTGCAGTCATGATCATGAGGTTAGTGCATCTTATTTTACTAGAATATCACAGAATAGCCAGGGTTGGAAGGGATCTCCAAGGATCATCAAGTTCCAACCCCCCTGCCACATGCAGGGCCACCAACCTCCCCATTTAATACTAGACCAGGCTGCCCAGGGCCCCATCCAGTCTGGCCTTGAACGCCTCTAGAGATGGGGCATTCACAGCCTCTCTGGGCAGCCTGTTCCAGCACCTCACCGCTCTCTCTGTAAAGAATTTACTATATATATATTATACAGTATAACATATATACTTTTCTTTCAAGCTATTATCTAAGAATTACTTCTCTCCTCCACTCTGCCTCTAACCTGGACTAATTAAATTGTTTAATGTAACAGAATATACATTGTTTATTCTAACAGAAGCTCCAAGGAAGAGTATGTTGAATGCCTTTGGCTCAATTCTTGCCTATAGATTTAATTTTAGACCAATTTTGTCACGATAAACTGAATCT
>NW_011198507.1:0-857 GCF_000146605.3 Meleagris gallopavo
TTTCCTATTTACTTTCAGTCTCTTACTTACCTTTTAAAATTTACATTCCTTATGTGGGAATTCTACTTAAACTTTGAATCCAAAAGACAGGAGAAAAATCCCAGAAGTCTGCTATTGAAAAATAAAAGCAAAAATAAAAAATCTCTACATAGAACATATATAAAACCCTTTGTAATTATGATGAAAAAATATAATAATATATTGTAAAGTTAATTTTAAAAATCAAAAATCAGAAATCATACATTAATTTTAAAATCAAAAATAAAGCAAAACATTATTTATGTGAAACTGATTTGCAGAATCAAACTCTCTAACCCATGTAAGGCTATAAGAGCAGATACGTTTATTTCATTGCTGCGCCACATGCCGGGTGCAAGGGGGATCATTCTTCCTAGCTTGCACACCAGAGAGTGGAATCTCGATACATTTATAAGCCAAACCATACATATTCAACAGTATTACCCAAGACTCATTGACATATTCATTACTTTTCTGGGAATTCATTTACATACTGTTCCCCTCCCCAGAGCATGCGCATTAGCTTCCATTGGATGAAGGCTCGAGGTCCTCCTCTCCATTTGGTGGTCATTTGGGGATGAAGTCAGATGTCTTCCTCGCCGTATCCTTCCGACCTTTGTCCCAGTTCTGAGCTCTTCTCCCGCCCCGCATGCCTCAGCAATTTCTTATCCTGCTTATTTTCCATTGCTTTCTTAGGGGCCCCTTTCTACTGACTTGAGAAGACTCCCTTTTTTAGAATATGCTTGGGCCAGCAAAAGGTTAAATAAGCAATAAATCCCCCTTGAGTTACTAAAAGGTTAAACTAAACAATAGATTCCTCTAAGCACTAAATTCCTCTA
>NW_011198508.1:0-681 GCF_000146605.3 Meleagris gallopavo
TGTAGTGATTGCATACCACATTCTGCATATTGGAGTTAGTTTTCACGCTCTTAAAAATCTTGCAATATGTGCAGTCATTTCTTAGTGGGCTCCTTTTCCCTAAAATGTTTGGGAGGACTGTGTTCTTCTCATTACAAAGTTAGGACTTTGGCAGTTTGGTAACTGCCTTCTCATCTTGAATGGACAAACACTTTGTAAGGAGGTCTAAGAAATACACCATGAAATGAAGTAGATTCATAGTCAGGAAATGTCGTGTAATATTTATTCTACGCTTAACGACAAGGTCCCGATTGTAACTTTTCTCAATATGTACTGTAAAAACGCCTTAAAGTATTTTAGCAAGGATGAAATGATGGGGCAGAGCACGTCAGACAGCACCACCTGCTGTCCCGACGTGGGCTGTGAAGACAGCAGTGAGATGGTCAGAATATTCGTTTAGAATCGACCTGCCTGTCATGGTTTCATGATTTTTCATTATCGGTATTCCACATCATAACATCATGCAATGCACTGGGGGTTTGACTGCTGATGCTCAAGTTCCGGGTGCCTGTCCAGCGGAGAAGAGCAGCTACGTTTCCCCAGGGGGCTTTGCGGTCAACGAGGAGATATAACTCCCGGCAAGGTCACCTGATGCTCTCTTCTTTGCCTGCGCTGCTTCGCTTGCGCTTCTCTGCCTGCGCT
>NW_011198509.1:0-859 GCF_000146605.3 Meleagris gallopavo
GTTCTGAGAAGCAGAACTGTACAAGGAACACAGCTACTGACATTCCAAAATACATGCCTTCGGAGTTTCAAATTATGACAGTTCATGCCAATCTTAAGCAACAGTGAGTGTTCAATAAAAGAAAGGTTTTATGAACTTTCTAAGTGAAGCATACAGTCTTTTCCAGTAAAGTCACTTTTACTTTTTTTTTTTTTTAACTTTCCCCTGGAGTTAACACTCCCTGGAGTGTTGCAATACCCATTTTTTCACTTTAATATTTTTCCTCCCCATCTACTGAAAATCAGAGCTTTGGTATCAAACCTTTCTGAAGGCTCATTTACCTGCTGGGAATTATTCCTTGCCCAATGAGTTGCTGCAGATTGCCCTCTAATGAACAGACATGAGTTGGCATCTTATACTTACCCATTTCATAATAGGTGCCCAGAAGAAGACTGTCTTGGGACCTGAGGGAAGAATGGGGAGAAGGTTAAATTACTCAGTGAGATGTAGTTGTTTTAATGCTCATAGTAAGTTTTGAGTTATTGATTTTTGTTGTTGTCGTTTGTAGTGTTTTTGGTTTTTTTTTTGTGTGTGTCGATTGTAGGGTTTTTCTTAATATAGTGAATTGCACAGTGATATTGTGTAACTGTGCATATATTGTGCTTTATCACCTAATGCTCATATTTCTTTAACTCTGTGCATCAACTTTTAATTGCATAATCACTCCACCCATTTTCGCAACAGATGAGGAAGAAAGATTGGTATTCTTACTTTCAAGCAAACAAGGGTACTGCAAGACATATTTATAATGAAAATATGGAGATCAGGCCAGGAAAAATGAAAACAGTTTCTATATGAAGATTAAAACTTAAACTATCAC
>NW_011198510.1:0-1806 GCF_000146605.3 Meleagris gallopavo
TATATGACAAACTAATGTTCTGTGCCCTGAAACAGGTAGGGCTTAGGCTGCCAAAAGGCTTTCTCATTGTTCAGAGGAAGATCTTAAATGCTAATAAAAAGTTAACCAATTTATGATACCATGTATGCACTTTATGACTCACCAGTACACAGGAAAAAAAAAAGCTTTTTTTTGGTAAGAGGATGGGATATGCTATTTTTGTGTAAGAACAACACCTAGAACACATTGGATATAATTACCGGTGTTCTCACGATTGGTATTAGAGCCTTGTCCTTACAAGGAGGAATTGTTCTTCTCGTATACTGATGCTAAGTGAAGTACTGAAGAAATAAGCTGGTTTCTCAGATCTCTGAGAAGCATTAAAACTGATGATAAACTCCTTGGAGTACTCACCGTAGCTACAAAGACATTTGGATGACTGACAGATGATTGCTCTGATCTAGTACAGTCACTTGCAGTTATGCCCATGGTATGAGGGACTTGTCAAAAGAACTTATCTCACTGGAAATTATACTCTGCTGAATGCAGTTTCACTGTCTTATTTTTTAACCGTACTATTGGGTTTGAAATAGGATTTGTTGTGCTGCAATATCTTTTCTTGGATGGTGACTAACAAAAGTTACTAGATGTGTGAGGAGAGACCTTAACATTAAAGATTTGATAAGTCGTATGCATAGTCTCTGTACAAAGCACTTGTTCATGCTTCCCTACACACTAACAAGTTCAAGTTTTCCTGACATACAGACACGATGTATGGAAATAAGTACTGTCAAAAGATTGTTTATTTCTCTGCTTAACTCTTAAAGAAGTAACTAAAGGTTTTGCTTTTTGCATCTGTGGGAGAAAACAGTTTTAGTGCAAGGAGCCAATCTATATTTAAATCCCACTGTTGTAAGTTTGCTGTGATCACACAGTTGAGCACGTGCTTCCTTTTAGATCTCTCCAGGCGCTGCCATGCAATCACATTCTCCTAAGATCTTTTTTATGAAGTTAATTTTTGGTGACAGATGAAAGATGCTTGACTGGTGTCCTTAGAGACTCTGGCCCTATTTCCACTAGCTGAGGTTCTGCCTCCTAAGTTAGCTGAAAGTTGTGATGTTTGATTTTTATTTTTTTACTTCTTATTTTTCCCTGTCTCTTGTTTCTACTTGTGTTAATCAGCTTTGTGTTACATAGCAATGGAAATAAGCCCACTGATTTCTCTGAAGAATTTCCCGCTTCGAGTCACTAAAGGTATGTCAGCATCATAGTCTGCAAGGGTAGCTGCTTAGGGAATAGATGAACCCACGCTAGTTGGTTGTGCTTGGCATATTTGCACCTGTACGTAGGTAAAACTTAACCTTTTTTTTAAAGTAATTATTTTAGATGTAGAGGTAGCAGCAGTTGAAATCTGCGTGAGAGTCAGGATAAATATTTTTGGTTTTCTATCAACATTGTTGTTTGTCACCAAACAATTTAGATGTGACATCAGTGCTTAGCAAGTACACTGTTAAATGTAGTGTTAATATCCTTTCAGAGAAGAGATGTAGATCTTGCAAAGACACAAAACAATTTGTTTTTTTTTAAGTTTCCTTTTAAGATAGTACTCACTTTTGTTTGTGTTTTTTTTAACCTTTTGCCAGATCAGAATTACCACATTTATGTTTAGGATGAAATGAAGTTAAATAAAAATTTGAAGTTGTTCTCCAGCATCCCTTATCTTACTAAAGGATTCTTCAAATTTTGAATTGGAAAGAGTTAATCTGAGCCAGCTAGCATGCTAGCAAGTAAAACTCAGTGTTTGCTAATATTTCAAATTGGGCTAAA
>NW_011198511.1:0-2944 GCF_000146605.3 Meleagris gallopavo
AATAAAAAATAAAATATTGTACCCTTAAAGATTTATTAAGGCAAAATGAATTTTATTGACTTTATTAGAGTTGGTCTGGGTGTCAGGACAGTCATAATTATCATGTCACATTTCAAGTGTTATCTATAATATAATTTACAACAATCACTCAAATGCAACCCAAAGCTAGAGATGTACCTGTTTTTTTCCTAGCTCCTCTAAAGAGGTAGCATTTATTCTCTGTTTATTTTATGATGCTGCTAGGCAAGTAAACGCTACTCAGCCTTTATCAGGAGGAAGTGATATTTTTAATGCTCCAGGATTCCTGCTGAAGACTGTGTTGCATTTTATGTTACTGTAAATAAAATAGTATATACGATCATAATGTACGGAAGTGCTCATGCTGCTACATCTCTTACAGAGATGGAAACTGAGATGCTTGAATGCATGTGCTCCTGCTGTTTGGTACTGGAAGCACAGGTCATTAATATTTTATAGATGCTTTTCATAAAGTACACTTTGTTCAAAAAGTTCTAAAAGGAAATGATTATAAAAGCTGGATGGCCTTGTGATTTAACAATAGTAAGTGGGTGTTTCCTGCAGAAAAATGTATAACTGTGGCATAGATGATAGGAAGTTAAATTCCAGACAGTGTGAGACAGTTGAAGAAGCAATGTCCTAGGGCTATGATAGATGAAAACAGCATAATGGAAAGGATACCCTCACAGCAAGACTTTGTCCTATTGAATTTTATCTAAGCATAAATGCGTAAATTCCTGAACAATGACCAAAGAAAGATACTATTATTGACTTTCTTGTTGCCTTGTCTGAATGAATTTTGCCACCGAGACCTGTATGAAGAGCAGTACTTGAGTGAGTATCTAATGAAACTCTTTCAAAGCATTCTGGCTGGTACTACCGCTTTAAACTATGCTCTTTTGTGTTGACCAGGAGCAGTAAGAGGGCCCTACATACAATTCCATTTGAAATGATGCAGTGAGTCATGGCTCCCCATGCCTTGCTCTACTGACTTGCAGGTCTCCTTAGGAGTAGAATTTTCTCTGTTTTTCATTATTTCATTAGAGTTGTAAAGCTTGTATGGATGTGTGCAGGTTGTCCAAGATTCCTTATATTCCATAAACTGTCACATGCCTTCATCTTAGATATCAAAAACGTCTATTTTGTGGTATATAATTTGCTGTATATTGATTATTTATCAAGTAATTTCAAATCTTTCATGTATTCCAGTGTTCCACAAGCAAAGATATTGATGAGTAAAGGAGCCATAGAGCTGTGTAAAGCTTTATTCTACCTTTTTAGTTCAGGTGTGAAGAAGTGGCACCTGTTTTTTCTCAGCAATATTTGGGCGCTTCTGAAACTACAGGAGCTACAATCTAGTCTGACTAACAGAGTCTACACAGTACTTTTAATTAAATTTCTATATTTTTTATGGACAACTACACGTATTATAAGAAAATCTCCACTCCAGTTGCTTTTTGGTTTGAAACACCTTTTGAATAAATTCCTTTGAAAATGTAAGACTCAAACAGAAATGGAATTAGGTACCAGACTGCTGGAGCAGAGTCTATTACCTCTGGCTAAGTGGTACATAGTGTAACAGTGCAACCAGGAGGTTACGAAGTGGCAATTATACATCCAAGGTGCTGATACAGACCAGATTAAACTGTCTTCCTAAACTCAGAACTTCTTGTGTTAGACCATAAGAACTAAACAGGAGCTGTGTAAATCAAAATTCATCCTTTTCTGCAACTGAGATACTTCATTCACTGTAACCAGAAAGAATAGCTCTCTTTAAGGAGTCAAAACACTGTTTTTGCTTCAAAAATAAAGCAGCAATAATCTTGCCACAAATATCTGGTTGCCATTCCCCAGATCTTTATCTTGCAGCTCAATACTTGAGTGGTCAGTAGAGTTTTTAGGTTGTGTTGAGTTGTATTGGGTTTATGTGTCAAGGTTTTGGTACTGGAGTTCTGTAGAACTGGCCTCTGCAAGATGAGTTCAGAAGCTACATGAAATGAAAAATTCTGCTCTTTTTCTTAATAAAAAATATGTCAGTCTTTCATGTCTTTCTTAAAGTGCAACAAATAATCCAAAGGTTAATTTATCTGTAGTGAGGCATTTTCCAGAATTTCTCCTGAAGCTGGATCTTCCATTTGGCATAAACTGGTTATGCATTTTCGTATTGGACAAGAGGGGGCATACTGGAAATATTTGGTTCCCTCAGCATTTTGCTGGCAGTGTGTAGACATATCTACTGCTCTGAATACTCTGAATCCTTCAGGATTTTATGCTATTGCCTAGTGCAAAACGTGGGCAGACTCCATCAAAAGTATTGGACAGCTACTGAGGTGTTATTGACATGAACTGCTTTGTACTCCTCTGGCCATGTAGTTTTGTTGATTTTTTTTACAGTGAGGAGTCACTGAATACTGATGCTGCTTGTTGATTCTGAGGTGTCAGTGATTAATTTTAGAATAAAAGTGCAGAATCATGCAAATTGTTATCCATCATTAATTCTATTGCCTGCAATGTGAACCATGGATACTTACTATGAAGAGATTAATCTAAAAATTAGTAGCAATCATTTGTGCAAACATTACTGGATCAATCTGATACGCCACGAGAAGCAAACAAGAATGCTATGTGCACTTAACTAGAATATTCTTCAGAATCTTTTATTATTTTTCTAATGTCTTTTTTTTTTTTTTTTTGTTACTTATATTAAAATTAGGCAATGGAATTAATTCCAGAGAGGAGACCTTGCAGAACGAACATTACAGAGTCTGGCTTTTTTTTCTCCCTCTTCTCGTTTTACTTATAGAACATTACCATTTCTGGCAAGCACACCAGATGGTCAGTAGGAAATAAATGAATAAATAAAATCTCAAATGTCTGGAGCCTTTAAATTGATTACTATGTTAGTTAAACTTAAATACCAAATGAC
>NW_011198511.1:2964-10556 GCF_000146605.3 Meleagris gallopavo
GTCCTCTATATTAGTCTATTTATTCTTGAAAATTATCTGAGTTTAGAAGTGCCTTCTTTATCACATGGATAAAAATGTCCTCTGCTTGCACAGAAAGAAAAGCAGGTTCTGCATTCACTAGCACACCTGACAAGCTGCAATGCTGCAACAAGCACCTTGTTTCATGGTTGACTTCACTCTGAGATGAGCAGGGATACAGGGCTCAGCTTGGCACTGCACTGTTCTAAAGAAGCACAGTGATAAGTTGTACTGTGGCTTAACCCAGAGTAATCCTTTACCAGAGCAAATACTCATTCATCCACAACAGTACCAAAGAAGGCACCACATTTGGGTTACATCACTGGAGTCTGTCTCCTTGCAGCACCAATGCTGGCAGCAGTCAAGACCCATTATAATGCCCTGTGCAAGCCTGCTTCTGCATCCTTCAGGGGAACTCCAACACGCTTTCTGCTAATGCAGAGATTCACAGGCACTGTCTGGACAGACCTCCCAAGGCTGGCAGTCTGTTAACCTTCATTATTTTGCTTTCCTGGAAATAAGGTCGTGAGCTGCAGGGATGCATAAGCAATCAGAGGAGAAACTCTGTGCTAAAAGATATCATGCAAGCCTGTTGGAAGACTTATCCCATCTTCCAAAACTATTTTCTCATTAGTTCTGTTTTTATGTAGACTCCAACTCTTGTTATAAGCACCATAAGTCATTCTCAAGGGGTCAGAATGAACATTATTCTTAGACTAGCTTTAAGGAATCTTTTCATTTAAAGACAGTGTACGTGAGTCAAACTAAATATATTCTTTTCTGTGTAGCTCATCACTTCCTTGGCTTGCTATTTTTTCTCCCATGTTCAGTCAAAATATAAATTAATATTGTTTCTGTGATTTGTTTTGGTTGTGGGTTCTTTGTTTTTGTTTTGTTTTGTTTTGTTTTTCCAAAGCTTAAGTTGTCATCATTATTTTTCCTTCCTTTTCTTTCCAAGTTGGTTTTTCTCATTTATCCGTGCACTAACAGACATTTTTCACCACAAAGAGAAAATTCATAGTTCAATGCTGCATACCCATGCAATGTTGATCCCTCTAATCTATTTCCCACTCATTTAAAATAAAATACAGAATGAAAACCATTAGTCTGAAAGGCTACAAAGATACATTGGTTATTATTTCCAGTTATTTCAAAATTGCAAGCATTCATCTAAGAATACTTGAGATTGGTTGCACACTAATCACAGTAAGAATAAATCTTCCTTTAAAACAGGCCACGAAGGAAAAAAATATATATGTGAGAACTGAAGCTCTATAATATGAGGTTTATCTTAATTGGAGTAAGTGCACTACGATTCATCTGTCCTGACAAAGTACTGGACAAGATGAAGAAACAGCTCATAGCAGAAAGGTTTAAAAGTTTAATAGCAGGCTCACATAATTTTTGTTTTTTAAGCTCTTCCACCTAAGACAAATTACATATTACAGATATTCTTGCCACTTTTCCACAAGACCCCTGTTATCCCTCTCTATCTTATTTTTTCCCACAGATATTCTTAGATATTTCTGCTGCCATTTATTGAATTTCTTCAGCTGATCCATTTTTTCTTTACCACTTTCTAATCATTCTTACTTGCGTCACTATGAAATTAATTTCTCTTATTCAGATGGAAACTACAGCAGAAACGAAGAGCACAATAACACTGATAGAACAAATTCTCAGCTACAAAACACTGTTTTTCAACATAATCACCACCACTAGCTACGCATTTTCACCAGTGATGACCAAGAGCCTGCATGCCACCATGCTCATAAAATCTGCACCAGAGGAGGTGACCACTGCCACTACCACCACTGCTGAAACACAGCACCCAACCCTTCACTGTGCTGACATCCACTGTTTGTTCTCCATAAATGTTCAGCAAGCATTGATGAATGTCAGTGAGTACCATTTTTTTTTTCCTGCATGGAAGAATTCAACCCCACACCTTTGCTTCATATGTACTTCCATATCAGATACTATTTTATCAGACTGCCCCTCTGCAGCCACCTGTCACATAACAACAAATGTAATGGAATACTGGTGGAAAGGTTCAACCTCTACTGCCATACCATCAACATCTGTCACTGATACTGTGGGCCAACAGAGTAAAACAGGAGGCATTATGCTCAGAGCAGCCCTCGAATTTTCCTTCTAGTCTATGCATAGATTAATGCATTTAATTCTGATTATGGCTTCCCTAGTCTTTGGTAGCCATAAGATCACAAAAGGTCTGGAAGCTCCATAGATGGCAAGAGTTGTGTGTGCTTCAATTTGGTTTGGGTTTCTGTCCTTGGTAAGGAAGGGGCCAGAGGCATCTTTCATTTCTCATTCCACATGCATTTAAACAGAACAGCAGAAAGGATACAAGGACTGACCATTTCTGAGCTATGGATACACTCTACTGCCTGTACATTTGCAAGACATCTTCCTTAATTTCAGTTAATATAATATTTAAACCTCAGATGAGATGAGTTCCCAGGAAAAGTCAGAGGTGGGAGGAAAAGGAGGATTTCTCTTAGCCACCTATCCTTCTTCTGGATAAGAACTGCCTCAAATGTTACTTTAGGTGCCATCGGCTTACAGAACACCCACCTTACCTCCAGGAGAAGAAGAGCACAAGCATCCCATCCACCACAGCTCACTGGTAGTGCTTCCTGCTCCTGCCTACAGCAAGCCCAGTGAGTTTATTACTGCTCTGTGCTGTCAAGTCACCATACAAGAGCACCTTCTGGAGCTTCAGCAGACCAGCAAAAAGGCCAATAATGTCATGCTAAGAAAAAAGCCTGAAATAATTTCCTTTACTGTGATTTTAATCCTTGTTGCATTTACTCTCAGAATTTAATTGTGAGATTAAATCCATGGTATGGTTAGGTTGCAGTTTGACTTGACCTCAAAGGCCTTTTCCAACCTGAGTAATTCTATGATTCTATCATTCCGTGAAATGTGTTTCTTAGTTAACTGAATTTGCCAGTTTCCTCTTCTCTGTGAGGGAGTGTTTTCTTGTCCTTTTGCTGTTTTTCTTGTAGGGTTTTTTTGGTGGGTTGCTTTTTTTGTTTTAGTATTTTTATTTTGCTACTACTGCAGGCAAGAATATTTTAAGCTTATAAAAACATGTGAAGTACAGTCAGTAAATATGCAGATCCACACTGCACTGGAGCTTTACTGTTGTACAGACTCCTTCACAGACGGAAAAATAATACCTAATAGAGCTATAAAATAATACTATCTTCTTTTATTTTGTTTCTTTCACGACTTTCACTGAACAACTATAGCTGAATAAAACTCCAAATATAGAATGAAATCACCAAAATTGCCATAAATTAGGAGCCAGATGGTTTAGATCATCAGGCACCAAGGAGAAGTCTCCATGAACTAAAGATCAGGCTACACACATACGTTACTTCCACCTTTAATTTACTTTTTCTCCATAAGAGTGAGGACTCAGTGTCATGCAGCACAAATTGCAAGCTCTTTCTACCCCCAGGTAGAGGCTGCAGCAGTTAATTCTATGTCTCTGGAAGTCACTGGATTAATTGCTGAATTGCATAAACATCACTTACATCCAAACAGCACCACTTGTTTGTTTGTTTTCTTGCACTTCATTTACTGGCACATTTGTAAGTACTTTTAAATCCAAAAAAACATTGCTCCTAAAGATAAAGGTAAGGGCAGATAAGTATACTGCATAATTTGCGTCAGTATTCAGAAACTTCATCCTTTCATCTCAACAGCTCAAAGACAAAGAAAATCCCACTGCAGAGTTATCGGTATCATTAGGTCTGTATACAATATTGAAAGGCAGGCCCCCAGATGCCATGTAGGCATTGTTTCAGAGTTTCTTTGTGCACAGAAATATCATGAGATTAATCTGTGAGATTCAACTTTTAGAAGACTTTTACAAACCCATTTTTATGCTATAATGTAATGACTTGCCACATTTTACCAGGCAGATACTGGCACCTGAACTCATTCTCCAGCTCTGGCTTGCTACCAGGTGAACAAATCCAGACAAAATAGACAAACAAGCCAGAGGAAAAGGCAGTTAAAACACTTGATAAATTATTAAGATTGTATATGCTATGATTTAGCAATTCCTCATGTAAGAACTACTGTCAAAGCACAATCAGAAAAGCATGCTCTTCTTCCAAGCCTCTCTGTGCTGTTCTTGTGGCAACCAGTCTTCTCTAAAACAGACTTAACTAGATTGTAAAGGAATTGTTATTCTGAACTGTTTGCAAATGCTTTTTTCAGTATTTTTACCTATGCTGAGCTCTTCTCTTCTTCCATGTTTTAAACTGACCACTTTCTATCCATAAGGGGGCTGTTCATGTATCTTCTGTCTTGTCTTTGAGCAGTGTAATGGTTGTGATTTAACCTGGTGAGCAGATCAGGTCACCACATAGATGCTCACTCACTCCACTCTCCAAGTAAGAAGTGGGACAGGATTGAAAAAGAAATAAAACTCGTGGCTTGAGATGCAAACCATTTGGTAAGACAGGAAAGCAGAAATAAAAATGACACATATATATATTTGAAGACAATTATTCACCACCATCCACCAATGCCCAGCTAACAATACAACTGCCTGCCAACCAGTGCCCCACTGGCAACCCACTGACATTCATCAGTGCTTGCAGAATGTTTATTGAGAACAAACATGGGTGTTAGCATAGTGATGCAGTAAGTGATGCATTTCACAGCGCATTTCACTGTGATGTAGAAGACAAGCTGTATTCAGGACAACCAGGGATAGCAGTCATGAAGAGCATATCCACCAGCTCATATTCAAAAAACAACCAATTCTGACCATGGAACTGTGTACAAATTTGGAACACTTTGACTTCCATCTGTTTGTACTGATTAAAGATGGTCTGCATAGGTAATATTTTGTTAGCAATGTCTCTGTCATATTACTGTGAAACAGTATATTGTATCCCTGTATATTGTTGCAAACACAGTCAACAGAATAGTATTTATATTGGCAAAAATACGTAACAGATGGTGAAGACTATGCTGCAAACTCATGTCTTGTAGATGAGAATGTGTTCTATCAAATATTGTTATTGACCTAAGAATTACATTATTATTATATGATATATTGATATCATAATGTACATGTATTTACAAGCACAAGACACAAATTCTCACCCATGCCCAGTCAGTCCCCCAGTAGCAGTGTTGAACTGTTTCTCATGACTATTACTGTGGACACATTGTTTAACACTAAACACTATAATGTGATGAGCAAGGTATACGCAGGGAGAATGAGGCACTCATCAAAGAATGTTCTAGTCGCTGAAGCACTGTGAATACCTAGATTTTTTTTAAGTACCCCAAATCATTTCATATGGCAATTCAAGAAGTGCTTCTATGTTCATCACAACCTCAAATTCCTTCCACTGATAGTGATCTAGAGAGATTAATCTCACTATATGCTGTATTGGGTTACAGGGTTGATCTTCAAACAAAATCCTCATACATTCCATTTTTATTGAAAGTGTTAGTCTTGATGAGCCACTGTATATCAATTTATCTTCTAGTAACAGAATCAAAAGTTCATTTATTCATTTCTGTGTTATTCAATCTGACCTTTGAGCACCATAATGGAAAATATAATTTGGCATGTTCCGGCTGTATGTCCTAGAATACCATGTATTTTCCATATGGATAGAGATCTCTATCTTCTATACATTTATTTTTTATTTATTTTAAAATGAGTTCTTCAGCACAGGTAGGTTTAGGACTGCTTACTCACAATGATACTTCAGGTAGGTCTTCCACATGGAAAAAGAACGCATATTTACTCCAGTCTATAGAGGTTAGTAAGGAAGACTAGCTTTCTGTCTCACCCAACCTAAGCAAAATCTATTCTTAAATAACCTCATGGTTGTGCTCTCCTGTGCCTAGATGTGAGTGCCAACAGTTTATTATTATATGTCAATACTTCCAGATGAAGAGAAGAATTGGTAGTGGGAGAAGAGCACACACAAGATGAGAAAAATAAAAGGGTAAAAGAGTGTCATTTGGTTCTGACTGATACGATAAATGATGACTGATATGATAAATAAACCAAACACTTTCAAGCAAATAAACACTTTCTTGTCATAAAAGTTTCTGAGTTCAAGCCATGTTTTTAGCTGCACTTGCAATGAAGATCTTAAAACAAACCCTTTAAAGATATCAACACTCTGCCTTGAAAAGGCATAAGACAAATTCCGAAAGATTGCTGATGAAATATGTTACCACTAAAATGCATTTATAAATATAACGATGGTAAATTATAATTAAAAAAATACAAGTGAGATTTAATTCCAGAATTTATGAGTGAACTCATTTGAAACATAAAGAATTTGAAATATACATCAAAACACGGATCATGATCTGGCATTCAAAAGAATCAAAGTGAGGTAATACAAAGAGAGTTTTGAACTTTAAGCCAAATGAAAGAGTCTTCAATGTCTGCACACTGTTTTCCTTTAAATAAAAGAGTAGCACATTTGTCAGAGTAATAAAATCATGTATTTCTTCCAGTTAATCAATAACTACTGTACGTGAACACATACACTTTGGAAAAAATTTCAGAATATGGGCACGTAAATATCCATACATACTAATCTGCACACAATCCTTCATGCAGAACTAACACACCCTTTCAAATTGACCATGAATTAGCACAATTATTGTAAATAATCCATTCTAACTAACTAAAAGTACCTTAAATAAAATGTAAAGCAATCTGGTTTCATTTACTACAATGCGATCGACACAAATAGTGCAATGGACTTTGAGGACATATAACCACAATAAGAAAAATTAGTGTATATAACCCACAATGCAAACTCAGAAATTAATCCTGTGAATCAGTTCAGATTCAGTAATGTATCTGTGTTTACTTTTCTATGTCAACAATTTAAGTAGTATGAAGTATTAATTTTACTAGAAATAAATGGTTAAAAACTCCATATATATTATTAAATTTACCATTCTATTTTCCCTCTAAAATTATTAAATGTGTGAAAATTCAAAAGTTCAGCAGAGTAGTACATTCTCCTTAATTTTAACCACAGTGATTAACCAAATATTTAACCACGTATTAATACCAGAAGAGACTTTTTAGCTTGAAAGGCTTGTAAACTGCAGAATTGTAACAGAATATAAATAGAAATAAAGATTAGATTATAGTAAGCGGCCTGCTGTATTGAGTTTCAGGATTAAATAAAGATAGAGACAATTTTAAAATTATTTTCCTTGAAGGAACAGATGAAGAATGCTATTTGAACTCAGATTTTCCCATACTCATGAAGGTAACTGAAAGCCTGAACTGATGCTTGCATCAGAAACAGTGTTGCCAGCAGGAGCAGAGAGGTGATTGTTCCCCTGTACTCAGCACTGGTGAGGCCGCACCTCCAGTATTGTGTCCAGTTTTGGGCCTCTCACTGCAAGAAAGACATCAAGGCCCTGGAACGTGTTCGAAGGAGGGCAACAAAGCTGGTGAGGGGTCTGGAACACAGGCCATATGAGGAGAGGCTGAAGGAGCTGGGAGTGTTCAGCCTGGAGAAGAGGAGGCTCAG
>NW_011198512.1:0-1439 GCF_000146605.3 Meleagris gallopavo
AAAAAAAGGCTCTAGCAGGCAGATAAACAGGGTGAAAATAAGGAATTCTCAAAACATTACTATAATTTATGGCTTTTTCCACTGGGGAGGGAACAGCTATGCCAGACAAATGCCTTTCCACTTCTCTGCTAGCCTTCAGTGATGATGTGAGACTGCAGCTTTTCAATGCAAAATTTCAGCACAACAGTCTGATTTGGGGAGCTAATGGCTCTAACCAGCTGCTCCCCTGGGGCTGGGGTAAAGAGGAATTTCACATTACTGGCCCCCTGTCACTGCTCTGCCTAAACCCTGTGGCATGATTGAGTGGCTGAAGAGTAGTGCCTATGGACAAAACAGGAGGCACTGGGCATGAACTGGAACACAGCAGATTTCATCTGAACACAAGGCAATACTTCTTTACTGTGGGGGTGACCAAGCACTGGAACATGTTGCCCAGAGATGATGCGGAATCTCCTTTTCTGGAGACATTCAAGAGCTGTCTGGACACAGTCCTGGCACCCTGCTCTGAGTATCCCTGCTTGAGCAGGGGTTGGATCAGGTGACCTCCAGAGGTCCTCATCAACCTCAACCAGTCTGTGATTCTGTCATTTCAGCTGCAGGAACAGTTCACAAGGTCACTAACAGGCCACTGTGCCTTTACCCTGCCATGCCATGAGGCTCAGAGCAGGAGGTGGAGAGTGAGAACATGGAGCTGGGGAGAGAACACATCCATGGTGTGGTCTTTCTCAATCTTTTCTCCTTCTTGGCCATGCAGGAGCTCATCACTTTCTCCTCCTCCTTTCCTGCAGAATGACAGAGCCTTTCACCTCAGTCTCCACTCACCAGCGCCAGACACAATGAGCACTGACCCAGAGATTTGAAATGCCTGCTGTCAGGTCATATATACACTCCTATGACTACTCCAGAAATGTCAGGAGCAGTGGCTTCTTGCATGCATTACCTACATGGCATTGAGATCTCTCTCCTCCTGCATTTCTGGATGGTACAAAGAGCCCATCTGGAAGCTGCCAGCTCTGGCCTCTGCTTTCTGAGTAGCCCATGACAGAAAGCAAATGTCTCTCATCTTCAAAGAGAAAAGACACCCAGCCAACTGCCCTCAGGGCAAGAAGACGTGCTGATGTTTTTTCCATTTCTCAGGAAAAGTGGCTTCTGTGAGGGAGGTGAAAAGAAAACACACAAGGGAGAAGGCAGGAACTGCATGTGGGAGTCCCCTGGCAGAAGTGGGAACAAACGCTCACAGACAGATGCCCAAAATCAGTCACGATGCTGGAACTGGAAAAGAAACGAGAAAACTCAATTAGTGTCATAGTTTTCTTTTCTTTCTTTCTTTCATTTTACAAAAAGAAAAAAAAAAGAAAAAAAAAGTAGCCTTCATGCAGCAGCCTAGGCAATACTATGTTTTAAGCAAGGGCAAAAATAAAAAGAATTCAAAGATTCTT
>NW_011198513.1:0-492 GCF_000146605.3 Meleagris gallopavo
TAATATAAATGCTAGTAGTTGTTTTATCTTGTACAGATTTCTAATACTGTAGTTACTCTGTATATAGTTTCCTTTTTGCCTTCTGGCTCAGAAACACCAATAGCCACTTGTAGTCACTAGAAAGATTCCCATGGTTTCTGATTAGCAGTGTGTCAGCCCCATTTGTACATTGTAGCTGTTGTACTCAGCATCCCCTTGCTTTCATTTTCTTTAGTATCTGTGGTGTAATTTATGTATCTGATAGGGTTTACTCTGGCCTTGACCTGTAGCAATGTGGAAGCAACAGCATGTTCAAAGCAGAGTGTGAGTACATTGTTGTATAGTAAAGAAAGGGAAATGAAAATTAGACTTTTCTGAAATTTTAAAAGATGCAATGTTTGTATGAAACAGCTTTACACATTTGCTCTGACAAAGTTTTCTTCTTTTTTTGTTGCAAATGACATTTCTAGAGATGATGTATAAAGGCCTTTTAAATCAACATTTATTTTTTTT
>NW_011198514.1:0-559 GCF_000146605.3 Meleagris gallopavo
TGGCTGGTTACAGGGGTGGGTGGTGATTAGGACAGGGGGAATGGTTTTAAAGTGAGCCAGGGGAGGTTTAGGTTGGATATGAGGAGGAAGTTTTTCATGCAGAGGGTGGTGAGGCAGTGGAACAGGTTGCCCAAGGAGGCTGTGGATGCCCCATCCCTGCAGGCATTCAAGGCCAGGCTGGATGTGGCTCTGGGCAGCCTGGGCACACAGCAGGGGGTTGGAACTGCTTGAGCATTGTGCTCACTAACACCAATCACACCTTTCCCTGTGCAGTTTTCCTGCACTGGTTTAATAACCAATACGATACCCCTTCTCCCAGGCTGACTCCCACACAGCCTTTCTGCATGTAAACATTCCTGCATAGCTTTATTGACTTCAGGCAGAGCTGTGCTACGCTGAGCATGCTCAGGGAACATGATCCTCATCAGTGACCCTGCAGAGCTAATTAATAAGCCAGCAGCTGGCAGCTTGTGCTTAAGCTTCGTTCTTACAGGGCGAGGACTTACTGAGGAAGGCAAAGCAGCGATGCTTATCTACTCTGACTTCATGTGCTACTGCA
>NW_011198515.1:0-540 GCF_000146605.3 Meleagris gallopavo
AAGTTGGGAGGATTGGCTGACACGCCTGAAGGCTGTGCGGCCATTCAGCGAGACCTGGACAGGCTGGAGAGCTGGGCAGTAAGAAACCGGATGAGGTTCAACAAAAGCAAGTGTAGGGTCTTACACCTAGGGAGGAATAATTGCGTGCACCAATACAGGCTGGGGGATGAGCTGCTGGAGAGGAGCTCTGAAGAGAGGGACCTGGGCGTCCTGGTGGACGACAGGTTGGCCATGAGCCAGCAGTGTGCCCTCATGGCCAAAAAGGCCAATGGCATTCTGGGGTGCATTAAGAAGAGCGTGGCCAGCAGGTCGAGGGAGGTGATCCTCCCCCTCTACTCTGCCCTGGTAAGGCCTCATCTGGAGTACTGTGTCCAGTTCTGGGCTCCCCAGTACAAAAAGACAGGGGTCTCTTGGAAAGAGTCCAGCGGAGGGCCACAAAGATGGTGAAGGGCCTGGAGCATCTCCCCTATGAAGAAAGGCTAAGTGATCTGGGTTTGTTTAGCCTTGAGAAAAGAAGACTGAGAGGGGACCTGATCCAGG
>NW_011198516.1:0-342 GCF_000146605.3 Meleagris gallopavo
AATTATGAAAACAGAAGTTAATGTCTTTTTTCTTGTGTGGTTTTTTGTTTTGTTTTGTTTTTTTGTTAAAAAAAAAAAAAACAACACCTGAAGAACGTAAGTTCAGTTACTGGAACTACTGTGATTATATGGAGTTCATTACGTTTCCAACATCTTAGCATCACTCTTGATCACTACATGTTTTTAGTCACCATAGCTGCACATTTAAAAGCTTTTATTCAAATGTGCTTCCTGATCTTTAAACAAACCCTGGTAACGCTATGGGCAGTGATAAAATTTGTAGTAGAGCACAATGAAATAAATGTAATCTAATCACCTGCTTCAAGAGGAGGATTTATTTAG
>NW_011198517.1:0-473 GCF_000146605.3 Meleagris gallopavo
CTTCTTCACTTGACCTCTTAACCAAAGTGGTTATGCTGTATATGAAGTGTCACACATACATATGTGTGCTATATATATATCCTTATATATATATATAAAATATTATCACATGCCTGAACACAGATTCTTGAGGGACTCTGCTGGTAACTTCTTTTCTTGTGAAAAATCTGCTATTCATTCCTAATCCTATTGATTGTTCTTTAATCAGTTATTAAACCATAAGAGTACTTTCATTCTTCCTGCCTTAATAGTGAATTCTTTAAAAAGAGCCTTTGTCAAAGAATATTTTCAAAAGTTTATTGAATATCTAAATTTGGCTCACTGAGGAGAAGGTATCACAGAATGGGCAGGGTTGGAAGGGATCTCAAGGATCATGAATCTCCAACCCCCCTGCCACAGGCAGGGCCACCAACCTCCACACTTACTACTAGACCAGGCTGCCCAGGGCCCCATCCAGTCTGGCCTTGAACGCC
>NW_011198518.1:0-646 GCF_000146605.3 Meleagris gallopavo
TATCCACGATTGCTGCAGGTGGGGTCTCCTGAAGCTGGCAAGATGTGCTCTTCTAGAAAACGTCCTTTTTCTTTCCTGTATCCGTGCTAGTTCAGGTTCTGGCCCGCACTTAGTACCTTCTCCTTGCTGTCTGCCCTTCTTGATGGGCACGGACCAAGAGCTTTGGTGATTCTTGGTGACTCTGCTGTGTGACTCAGTAGTGCCACCTCCCTGGGACCCAGTAAGGGCCACTTTGTGCTCCAAACAGAAGGCAGAGGTGACTTGAGGTGTCCGACTGTCCACCCTTCCTGGGAGCCTGATGAGGAGGGCAGCCCCATGTTGTCAGCAGTGCCAGTGGCTGTGTGGCTTTCTCACTGCCTGGCCTCTCTCCGCTGGTGATGTTCTGCATCTCCATCAAGGGCTGCAGTGTCTGCACTGCCTGGCTGCCTGAGTGGCTGTCGTGGCAAGCACAGCCCTTCCAAGGCTATTCCCAAATAACTGTAGCCAGTACACCATCACCGTGTGTTTTTAAGACCCAAAGAAGGACGTGAGTAAGTACCACTATCTTCCAATTCTGAGTAATCTGTACAAATTTATGATGTTCTGGAATATTTCACTACTCACGACTGGCTAACATTGTTAACGCTGCCTGGAGATGATGTGAAGT
>NW_011198519.1:0-1944 GCF_000146605.3 Meleagris gallopavo
GTGGGAAATTAAAAGCTAAATTGAAATATTTGAATATTATGAGCATAGTTCATTTGTTATTATTGAGAAAATTAAAGGAGAAATAATGTTTCATAGAAAATAAGGTTTAAAGTGGTTTTATTTCAGATACATTGCTTGAAACTTTACTGTTGTTTCTCCCTTCTAATTTAGTAATATTCAGACTGAGACAAATAGTTACTTTAGGCTACTTTTTATGTTTGTAATAATATTACAGTAGTATTTAACTGTAGGTAAAACATAAGATAATTAGAAGCTAATGCCAGTTTAAGAGAGCTGGAGACGAGTGGAGTTCTGTTTTCTTTTTCATAGTGGTTGTGGAAAGAAGAAGGTCTGTTTTCCAAGAGGCATGCTTCCAAGGTAGAGATGGAAAATGTGAAGTCTCCAGGAGGCCAGAGTAGTTCAAAGTTACTTAATCACTTTCTGAGACTCACTTCTGTGGTTTTAAGGATCTGACAGTTTTTTGGTATGTTTGGAAAAGTGGAGTTGTCATTCCTTCTCTAACCTGCGCAAATAATCATCAGGAACTTTGATCACTGCAAAGATTGTAGTGTATTCCTTCAGATGAAAGACATACGATGGTAATTACAGAAGGTATCTTGTTTATACTTCTCCTACTCAGTTTTTTCTTTATTTTTCCCCTGGAAAATACTTCTGGAGTCTTTGTGGCAGTTTTCCTTAGACACTGTACATGGAATTTAACTTTGCCTGCAATCAAGAGTTTATACCAAAAGGGATCTAAGACTTTTCCTCAGGAAGTTGTCTGGAGTGGTGGAGATGAATGGGCTTTTTACCCAATCCTTGAATTTTTTCATACAGCTCTGCTTCTGATATATCCTTCTTCTGTCCTTTGTTCGGAAGTGGCGTACTGTTCAGTGTAACTCTTCATATTTATAGCCAGTAGACAATCTGTACTTTTCACAGGGGCATCTATGCAGCCAACTGCTGGCTAAATTGTTGAAGTGGTACAGCCTGCCTCATAAATTTGGTAGGGAAGAATACAGTAACAACCATGTGTTGTGCTTCCAGCAACAGCATCATACTGCTTAGTTTTGGATGATAGAGCACCACACATCAGGAGAATGTCTGGAATATAAGTTTCAAATTTATCTACTACATAAAGCAAAGAAAAAAAATTGAAGTAAAATTTTCTGCTAAAGAAACTACAACCTATTTTGATGTTTTACTATGAACTGTTGAGCATTCTTAAAGGAAAGTGGTAGGTTGTAATGCATTTAAATCTAGGATCTTTGGAGATTTTCAATATATGTATTCACATGAGAAAATAATAGAGGGAGTTGTAATAGTTTATTGCTCTCTAGATTTGTATCTAATCCGCACGTCACATAGCCTCTGTGCTTTAAAGATGTAAAGCTTATTATAAAAATGTAAGGTGAAGAGGTGATGTGACAGTCTGTATCTTCTGATAAGAAAGTTAAAGTGACTGTTTTGGTGGTCAATGTGCCTTCACTATGACACCGGTTATACTGTAAGGCAAAATATTTTAGCAAACCTAAAGTACAAATAGTTAAAGTATTCAGTTTTTGAAAACTTGTGCACATCAAAATAACTTGCTATTCATGTTCAATGGTTTTCTTGTTGAATAAATTGCTGCAACACATGCAATAGATTATAAAAAGACTTCCAGTACAATAATTACAGCATGAAGCAGGCTTTGTTGGCAGATACAGAACTCTTTTTAATCATAGTACCTCCCATAGCATGGGTGGTCACAGTCTGCAGATGTTTCAGACAATCCATTCTCTGTGTAACAACAGTTAGTTTTAAAAAAAAAAAAAAGAGAAGAAGAAAACAGCGTTCCACAGACTTCCAACGTCTTTAGTTTTGAGAAATTATAGCTTTCTCTTTGCCACTCCCCTGGACAGCTTGTTCTGACAGCCATTATCATATGGGCCATGCTTTCTA
>NW_011198520.1:0-2547 GCF_000146605.3 Meleagris gallopavo
GGGGGTCCGTTTTGGGTCATTTTAGGTCCATTTTAGGTCACTTTCATTTTGGGCTCACTTTTTGTCCGTTTTGGGTGTATTTTAGGTCCATTTTAAGTCCCTTATGGATCAAATTTGGGTCCCTTGTAGGGGACCCTTTTGGGTCTACTTAAGCTCAACATTTCATGTCCGGTTTGGACCCTCCTGGGTCCCTTGTAGGTCTTTTTAGGTCCCTTCTGAGTTCATTTTCTGACCTTTTTAGGTCTCTTTTAGGTCCTTTTGACCATTTTAGTTCAATTTTAGGTCCCTTGTAGATCGGTTCAATTTTAGGTCCCTTGTAGATCGGTTTTGGACACCTTTTAGGTCCATCTTTGGTTCTTGCTCCATTTTGGGGGATAATTCTTGGTCCACTTTGGGGGATAATTTTCTCCCTAAGAACTCCAAAATAATGAGACGCTCGTTAAGCCCCACGGACTTAATTGTCCACAGTGCCCCGTTCTTTGCATCTCTTTATACGTCTCAATTCCATCGGTGGTCCCCATCTGCGTCCCCATTTCCCCACTCCTGGTCTCCATCAATGTCCCCACCACTGTCCACATAGTTGTCCCTACGGTTGGACCCCATAGGTGTCCCCACCGATGTCCCCATCCATTGGTGGGTGGCCCCGTGGGTGTCTCTGTCACTGGTCCCCATCAGTGCCCCCATGGTTGATCTCACAAATGTCCCCATCGTCCCCATGGATGTCCCTCCCCACAGTGGGTGACAGCACAGGACACGACGTCGGACCCACACAGACTTTATTGGTGGCTCCCAGCACAACCGGGGGTCGTCCCAGCACCCCGGCTGGCTCAGACTGGGGGTGACACGGGTGGCAAAATGTGACACGGGGGGCTCAGAGCTGCAGGAATTCGGCCACGAAGGCAGTGAGGATCTTGCAGAGGTCCTCCATGGTGGGTGGGTGAAGGTTGTCCTCGTTGTCTTCGGTCGTGTGCCAGACCCACGGGAAGGGCAGGGGGATGAGGTGCAGCACGGGGACACCTGTGGGGTCAAGGGGGGGACATCAGAGCAATGGGGGATGGCGGATGGCTTGGGGACATGGGGACATGGGGATGGGGGGACGTGGGGTCGCACGGATGTGGGATAGGGGGACACAGGATACGGGGATTTGGGGATGGGGGGACATGGGGACGTGGAGCCCTGGGAACACAGAGACGGGGGGACATGAGGACACGGGGATTTGGGGACGGGGGGACATGGGGACACGAGGAGGGGATTTGGGGTTGGAGCAAAACGGGGACATACGGATATGGGAATTTAGGGACATACGGATATGGGAATTATTTAGGGACACAGGGACATGGAGATTTGGGGACAAAGGGATGTGGGGACATGGAGACATGGAGATTTGGGGACTTGGGGACGTTACCACGCTGCAGGAAGGGGATGTGGTCGTCCTCCACTGGCCCCGGGGCCGGGCTGAGCCTGAAGAAGGGCTGGTCGTGGGGGGAGGCGTGGAGCAGCCCCAGGCGCCGCAGACGCTTCTCTGCACAGGGGAGGGGACACAAAGGGGACACAGGGTGACACAGAGAGGACAGGAGTGGGCAGAGCCCCCTGCGACACCCCCATCTCCGTCCCTGTGTCCCCAGTCCCATCCCAATCCCTTTGTCCCAGCCCTGCCCCCCATCCCATCCCTTTCCAAGCCCCCACCTCCACGTCTTCGTCCCTTGTCCCCCCATGTCCCCAACCCCGTGTCTCCATGTCCCATTTACCCCATGTCCCCAACCCCATGTCCTACCCACACCGTGTCCCCACCCCCTCGTCCCCATCCCACGTCCCCAACTCCACCTCCCACCCACGCCACGTCCCCACCCCCATGGTCCCCATGTCCCCAACCCCACGTCGCATCCATTCCCTGTTCCTCACCCCAATCCCAAACCCACCCCACCCCATCACCCTGCATCCCTGTGTCCCCGCAGTGTCCCCCATGGTCACCCCGTGTCCCCGCACGCACCGATGGCCACGAGGCGCAGGAACCAGTGGTGGGTTTGGGGGAAGTGGCTGTGGATGGCAGGGTTCTGTGCACCCAGCAGGTCCAGCAGCACCAGAAGGCTCTGGGGACACCACGAAGGGGACACGGGGACATCAGTGTGGCCATGGGGACATGGGGACACCATCCTCAGGTCCCTTAGGATGGACCCACTCAGGTCACTGCGGTGGTGGGAGGACCATCCTGGATATGTCACCACCCCTGGGCACCATGAAACCATCCCAGTTGGGTCACCTCCATGTCACCATGATGCCACCACCTCTGGGCACCACGGGACCATCCCAGTTGGGTCACCTCCATGTCACCACGATGCCACCACCTCTGGGCACCATGGAACCATCCCACTTGGGTCACCGCCATGATGCCACCACCCCTGGGCACCATGAAACCATCCCAGTTGGGTCACCACCATGATGTCACCACCCCTGGGCACCACGGGACCATCCCAGTTGGGTCACCTCCATGTCACCTCCATGCCACCACCTCTGGGCACCACGGGACCATCCCAGTTGGGTCACCTC
>NW_011198521.1:0-474 GCF_000146605.3 Meleagris gallopavo
CTCTGGGCACCACGGGACCATCCCAGTTGGGTCACCTCCATGTCACCTCCATGCCACCACCTCTGGGCACCACGGGACCATCCCAGTTGGGTCACCTCCATGTCACCATGATGCCACCACCTCTGGGCACCATGGAACCATCCCACTTGGGTCACCTCCATGCCACCACTCCTGGGCACCACGGGACCATCCCAGTTGGGTCACCACCATGATGCCACCACCTCTGGGCACCACGGGACCATTCCAGTTGGGTCACCACCATGTCACCACGATGCCACCAGCCCATCATGACCCCACCAGCTGTGCTGGGGATGCTCACCATGGCGCCGAGCTCCGTGCTGTGCGCACCGTGCCGGGTGGCAGCCATGCGTGCCGCGAGGTGCCGGGCGCCGTACAGAGAGTCGGTGGCACTCCATTCCTCAAAGGCCTCTTCTCCATCCAGGAACAGCAGCTGCAGTGTCACCTCTGCGTCCT
>NW_011198522.1:0-1088 GCF_000146605.3 Meleagris gallopavo
AAGCTTTAAAATGAAACCCCAGTCTCCTCTTTCACTTTGCTATAAAAACATCAGTGCACAGAGGAACTATAGTGAGATTTTTTTCTTGTATTGGTACAGCTGAAGGCCTTTTATCTTTTGCTAAGTTTTAAAAAGTTTAACACTTCAAAGCTGTGTGTAAATTGCTTTCTCTTTCTCACAACATAAAATATTTCTTCCTTTGAGTAGTTTTCTCAACTGCCAACAAAATGGAGAAACACATCAAAATATCTAGAGGAGTGGTAGGTAAACACTGACACAAACCAGGTACGTTTGACTGAAAAGAGAGACAACTTGCTCTGAAAGTGCAAGACCAAAGTAGAGTGTTTACATCCTCATGAGTGTTTAAAATACCTAGATGCTCTGGAAAGTTACAATCTAGTGTTTAGGCTTACAAAAAAAAATTAAGTTCTTGGCAAAATCAAAAACTTCTACTGAGGCTGAGTTGCCTACTGAGATTTCATACAAGAAGCATGAGCTTTATAAATTACATGGGTAATGGCTTGTTTAATATTATAATTTATTTGTATACAATCATCATATATGCAGCCTCTAGATACAGCAAGTTGAATGCTGCATGTTCTCTCCAGCCACAAGAGTCCTATATTATGGGACCATGTGAACTGATGAAAATGTGAATGAAAAAGGAATGCCACTGCCTAGCAAATAGCTTCTGGGAAAAAAAAAGTATTGGTCACAGCTATTAACTGCAACAAATACTTGGATGGAGGTGGTAGCGGTTTGATCAGTAACTAGCAGCTGGCCGGCTCTTCCACTGCATGAGCACCTTCAACAACAGCTTTCACACACTTGGCCATTGTCTGGGATGCTCTACTGATGGAATCTGCAGAAAAAGGAAGACAAAACCACTTATATGTAGACTATTAATTTTTCAGCATATGCAGATTTACACAGCCAATACAAAAATATGTAGTACAGGACTGCATACAAAGATGAGAAAGACAAATGCCTTATTCTTTGTAGAAATGCCAAGTCATCTTTATGAGAAAATTTTGAAGGAAGAGTCAAATTCAACATATATTAGTGAAAGCTTTAAACACCTCATAAAA
>NW_011198523.1:0-3252 GCF_000146605.3 Meleagris gallopavo
GGAGGAAGGGTGAGGAGGGGAGAGAGGGGTTGTAGGGGAGAAAGGAAGGGGGAAGAAGGATGAGGAGAGAAAGAAATTGAGGAAATGTGGAGGAAAGGTGGAGGAAATGGAGGAAATGTGGAGAAAATTGAGGAAATGTGGAGGAAAGGTGGAGGAAATGGAGGAAATATGGAGGAAAGGTGGGGGAAATTGAGGAAATGTGGAGAAAATGGAGGAAATATGGAAAAAAGGTGGAGGAAATTGAGGAAATGTGGAGGAAATGGAGAAAATATGGAGGAAAGATGGAGCAAATTGAGGAAATGTGAAGGAAAAGTGGAGGAAATGGAGGAAATGTGGAGGAAAGGTGGAGGAAATTGAGGAAACGTGGAGGAAAGGAGGAGAAAATTGTGGAAAAGTGGAGGAAATGGAGAAAATGTGGAGGAAAGAAGAAGGAAATTGAGGAAATGTGGAGGAAATGGATAAAATGTGGAGGAAATGTGGAGGAAATGGAGGAAATGTGGAGGAAATGGAACAGAGTGTGGCAGCAATGCAGTGTTAATGGGGAGGAAAAATACAAGGAAGAAATGGGAAGTAGAAATAAAGAGGAAATGGAATGGAAATAAGGAGGAAACGAAGTGGATTGGGAGAAAAAGAGGAAGGAAAGAGGAAATGGAGTGGAAATGGGAAGGAAACAAAGAAGAAGTGGAAATAAAATAAAGAGGAAGTGGAGTAAAAGCAGAGAAAAAATGAAGAAGAAACGAGGAGAAAAAGTGGAGTGGAAAAGGAAATAAAGAGGAAATGGAGCAGAAATGGAGGAGAAGTGAACAGGAAGTGGAGAGGAAGTGAAAAGGAAGTGGTGAAAAGAGGAGGTGAAGCGAATGTGGAGCAGAAGTGGAGGAGAACCAGAAATAAGGAGAAAATAAAGAGAAAATAAATGAAGTGGGGAGGAAATAAAGAGGAAATGGAGGAGAAGCGGAGCGGAAGTGAACAGGAAGTGGAGAGGAAGTGAACAGGAAGTGGTGAAAAGAGGAGATGAAGCGAATGCGGAGCAGAAGTGGAGCAGAACCAGAAAGGAGGAGGAAGTAAAGAGGAAATAAACGAAGTGGGGAGGAAGTGGGGAGGAAATGAAGTGGAAATGGAGGAGAAGCGGAGCAGAAATGAACAGGAAGTGGAGAGAAAGTGAACAGGAAGTGGTGAAAAGAGGAGATGAAGCGAATGCGGAGCGGAAGTGGAGCAGAACCAGAAAGGAGGAGGAAGTAAAGAGGAAATAAACGAAGTGGGCAGGAAGTGGGGAGCAAATGAAGAGGAAGCGGAGCGGAAGTGAACAGGAAGTGGAGAAAAAAATGAACAGGAAGTGGTGAAAAGAGGAAATGAAGCGAATGCGGAGCGGAAGTGGAGCAGAACCAGAAAGAAGGAGGAAGTAAAGAGGAAATAAATGAAGTGGGGAAGAAGTGGGGAGGAAATGAAGAGGAAGCAGAGCGGAAGTGAACAGGAAGTGGAGAGAAAGTGAACAGGAAGTGGTGAAAAGAGATGAAGCGGATGTGGAGCGGAAGTGGAGCAGAAGCAGAAATGAAGAGGAAGTAAAGAGGAAATAAATGAAGTGGGGAGGAAGTGAGGAGCAAATGAAGAGGAAGCGGAGCGGAACTGAACAGGAAGTGGAGTGGAAATGAACAGGAAGTGGAGAGAAAGTGAACAGGAAGTGGTGAAAAGAGGAAATGAAGCAAATGCGGAGCAGAAGTGGAGCAGAAGCAGAAATGAAGAGGAAGTAAAGAGGAAATAAATGAAGTGGGGAGGAAGTGGGGAGGAAACGAAGAGGAAGTGGGGGGGAAACAAAGAGGAAGTGGAGCGGAAGTCGATGTGTTGCGAAGGTTTTCTCTATGCAATGTCAACGTGATGTGGCGGCACCGAAGGGGGGGTGGGGTGAAGGAGAACCACCCCTGGCAGCTCATTAACGATGCTAATTAACGTTGCTAATTAGCAGCAGGCGTCTCCGCGAAGCGTGACGAGGAAGTTTCCTGTCTTCCTGATCCCGATCTGCTCCAGAACCCATCGTTTCCAGCGTGGGAAAACCTCACATCCACGCTCCCGCCTCGTTAGCGGTGCTAATTAACGCCACTCATTAGCATCAACTACCTCCGTCCAGCTTAATTACAATCCTTGCAGTCCCTAATTAAGAGCCTCTGTATTCCTGCAGTGGGGTTTTAGGATCAGAAACAGCCTCTGCATTCTGCTGTACCATCACCTCCGTGCTCCCGCCTCATTAGCGTCGCTAATTAGCGCCACTAATTAGCAACAGGGAGCTCGTCAGATCTTAATTAGACTCCCGAGTTCTGGCAAATGAGTTTGGAAACCAGAACCAACTCCAGAACTCGGCGTCCCCATCATTTCCAGCACAGAGCCATTTCCTCCCTGCGCCCAACTCGTTAGTTCCGCTAATTAATGCCGCTTAATTAAGAGCTCTGGAACATAATTAGAAACCTGACGGATCCTAATTAAGGGCTCTGCTTCATTCTGGATGGGTTCGGAGAACCCAACCAGCTCCACCACGTGGCATCCTCATCACCTCCATCACGTGCACGCCGCTATCTCGTTAGTTCCACTAATTAAGACAACTACTTAGCATCAGGGCATCCCCACGGATCGTAATTAGCGGCTCCGCGTTCCCTTTAACGAGTTTTGGGGAACCCAAATCAGCTTCAGCACTTGGGAGACTCCGTCAAACCCACGGTGGAACGGTCGCCTCCACGCTCCTCCCTCGTTAAGAGCGCTAATTAACACCGCTAACTCATTAATACACCTAAGCAGCACCGCTAATTAGCACCACAGACGATAATTAAGGGCTCTGTTTTCCTGCAGAAGGGATCTGGAATTGCAGGACGGTCCTGGTCCCAAACACAGAACCGTTCCTGCATGTGGCCAGCTCGTTAACACCGCTAATTAGCACCGGTAATGAGCGCCGTTAATTGACGTTTTTGATCAGCGCCGTTAATTAGCGCTACTAATTAACGCCACTAACTGTCTTGTGGTTGTAGTAAGGGAGCTTGGCGGCTGTTTGCTGTCCCCATCTGACCTGAAAGCCGCCCCTAATTAGCAGAGCTAATTAACGGCGGCACTAATTAACGCCAGGCTTTGGGAATACCGCTAATTAGGGGTGAGAAAGGGGGGGGGGGAGGGGGAAATGGGGGAGAATGAAGGGGGGGGGGAGGGGGCCCTGGGGCGGGGGTTAAGGGAAGGGCGCTAATGAAGGGCGCTAATTAAGAGCACTAATTAAGA
>NW_011198524.1:0-338 GCF_000146605.3 Meleagris gallopavo
AGCGCCGTTAATTAGCGCTACTAATTAACGCCACTAACTGTCTTGTGGTTGTAGTAAGGGAGCTTGGCGGCTGTTTGCTGTCCCCATCTGACCTGAAAGCCGCCCCTAATTAGCAGAGCTAATTAACGGCGGCACTAATTAACGCCAGGCTTTGGGAATACCGCTAATTAGGGGTGAGAAAGGGGGGGGGGGGAGGGGGAATGGGGGAGAATGAAGGGGGGGGGGGGGGGCCCTGGGGCGGGGGTTAAGGGAAGGGCGCTAATGAAGGGCGCTAATTAAGAGCACTAATTAAGAGTGCTAATTAGAGGAGCCCTCTTACCGTGGCGTGGGGAGGGGGC
>NW_011198525.1:0-500 GCF_000146605.3 Meleagris gallopavo
AATTACTTTGTTTTACCTCAGATTGTTGCCACTGTTTTCAATTATTTCGGGGTCCCTTATTTTCTTTTTTTTTCCCGGGGGCGCGGATCCGCGGATCCCTCCGCCCTTCTAGTCACGGAACCGGGCCGAACCAGCCCGTAAACCGTTGACAATTGGTTAATTACTGATTTTTTAAAATGCCTGTCTGCTTAGGCTAATTCCGCCTCCAGGCCTAATCACTTATATTTCTGATGTTTCTTCTGGATAAAAAAATAAAATGAGAAACTAGCATAAAAATCATAGAAATACAGAAATAATGCTGCAGTATGGTTTAGGAGAAAAATAGAACTCACAACTTACCCAATGTATTCTAGTATATTTGTATGCCTAAATGTTTGATGTATCAAATATACTTTGTTTGTGTTAGGGGTTTTTAGAAAATAGAGCTATGGAGGAATTTTGCAATGGGAGTATGTTAGTTTTCTAATTCACACAATTCTGAAATTGATTTCACTCATAAT
>NW_011198526.1:0-1200 GCF_000146605.3 Meleagris gallopavo
TGCATTTTTGTTATTCCAAATTGAAGCATTTGACAGGTAAATTAAATGTTATCAATTTGATATTTAGAAAAATATAATCCTCCAAAATTCCTTGTAATCAGAAACTAACTGAATCTTAAAATAATGTCACAAGGAGTTACAAAATAATATAGTTAATAATATATGAATACAGATTTTGTATTTGTTAGAAGACTGATTTAATGGACAGAATCCTAAAACTTGGTTAACTGATAATTATTTCTGTTTTATTTAATTCTCTGCATCAGTCCATATACTTCTCTCAAATGTTAAAACCAGAGTTATAGAAAAGGTCCACCTTTTATCAATGTTAAATTTCACACTGATGAATGTGTTTTGTCCAAGATCAAGCACATTGGATGTATCTGAGCAGTGAATGTCTACCATAACTTGGTGTGAAATCTATCTTTGATGCTGTAGGAAGGGTTTTCATGTAGTATATCTTACATGATAAGTATCAATTGCACTTTATTATATGAATTATACAGTTTATACTACCACTTTTTTCCCCCTTTTCAATGATTCTAACAAATGAATCATGATTGGAAACTTTCCCAGGTCATAGTCAAAATATCTGTGCACAGGGAAATGACTTTTGAAATTTGCCAAAGAAATTTAGGGGAAGACACTTATGCTTTTTGGACCAGAAATGTGTATCTTATTAATACCGCAGTAAAAGTTTCTGATAAGGTCCCTCTTCAGAATCATAAAAGGCCATGCAAATTCATCGCTGCTCAGTTTACAATCCCCATGACTATGCATCTCTTTTAACTACTGAGGAAAAATGTGACTACTGAGGTTCTGAGGCTAAGGTCAATAAAGGTGAGAAATGAAAGATACTGCACAGCCAGTCAACAGTAACTTTGGAGTGCTTTGGTCCCATGAAGACTTTGTACACACACTACTGTAGGCTACTTTGTCCTGCAGAAAGGTGGTCAGCTGGCAAAACATCTCTCTGCATGAAGCAATTGCTGAGTGTTTCTACCCAGAAATGTCAGTCAAATATGAAAAGAAGAAAAGAAATTTATAAGGAGCACAGTTAAAAAAGTAAATAAAAAAAATTAAAATAAAAATAAAAAATTGGTGACACAGTCCCATTTGGAATACTATGTGTTAATGTTTCTGAATTTGAGTTCTCTATTAAAATATATATATATATATATATATATATATATATATATA
>NW_011198527.1:0-1556 GCF_000146605.3 Meleagris gallopavo
TAAGTGTGAGTATTTTATAGTGACTAAGCCATGCTTAATGGCCTGATAAAACAAGTTTTTTCTGTTGTAGATATTTTAGTCGCACATTCACTTAAAGATTGCCTGTTCTAACAATTAATAATTTGAATGATCATTAGAGGCTTTTTCTTAACTACCAGTGCTTAAATATAATTTAATGTTTTGTCTTTTTTCATTCAATACAAAAACATTTATCTAAATATGAATTTTCATATCATCTCTGAGTAAAATTTTAGGCTTTCACCAGATTTAAGTACTTCAAATAGAATTTGAAAGTATGAAAATATTAAAATGATTGAAAATATATTTATTATAGGTTTCTCAGTGCTCCTCAGTTTTGGGCAATAAATTGCCTCTGTCATTTCACTCAGTGTCACAATAATTCTTTGATTTGTTAATTTTACAGGACTAAGTCTTAATTGGAATAGAGGTAAAAATTTCGGAGCTTCCTAAACATATTTTTAATAATCCAGCTCTCTTCAGCTTTAGATTCATGTTTCAGTCTGAGCAGTCACAGTTGCCATCTGCAAAATCCTCAGCTTTTACGATTTGGCATTTCAGAACAAATGAAAATAACAAAACATGGTTGGAACCTAGAAAGTCTCAGTGTGCATGAACATAAATGTTCCCAGTTTAAAAGTAATCATAGAATCATGGAGCCATAAAAAAGGTTTGGGTTGGAGGGAACCTAAAAGATCATCGAGTTCCAACCCGTACTTCTCCAGTATGGTACCTCCCAGTATTTTAACATGCAGAAAAACTGCAGTGGATGAGCACAGAAAAAAATATAAAGGATAAGCTAAAACACCTAGATGTTTTTTTACATACAATATTTGTCACTGTCTATTTAGGAATTTTGCTAAATGGATGAAAACTATCAGCATGCACTGTAGTATTCTCTGGTGCTTTTCCTGTGACTTCTGAGAAACATATTCTGGATCAAGCCTTAAACTTTAATGTGAACTCTCTCTCAATATCATTCAAACATACACATACATCAGGAGTCTGTGCTGGGTCCAGTCTTGTTCAACATCTTCATCAATGACCTTGATGAGGGGATAGTGGCCACCCTCCGCAAGTTTGCTAATGATACGAAGTTGGGAGGATTGGCTGACATGCCTGAAGGCTGTGCTGCCATTCAGCGAGACCTGGACAGGCTGGAGAGCTGGGCAGTAAGAAACCGGATGAGGTTCAACAAAAGCGAGTGTAGGGTCTTACACCTAGGGAGGAATAATTGCATGCACCAACACAGGCTGGGGGATGAGCTGCTGGAGAGGAGCTCTGCAGAGAGGGACCTGGGCGTCCTGGTGGACGACAGGTTGGCCATGAGCCAGCAGTGTGCCCTCGTGGCCAAAAAGGCCAATGGCATTCTGGGGTGCATTAAGAAGAGCGTGGCCAGCAGGTCGAGGGAGGTGATCCTCCCCCTCTACTCTGCCCTGGTAAGGTCTCATCTGGAGTACTGTGTCCAGTTCTGGGCTCCCCAGTACAAAAAAAGACAGGGATCTCTTGGAAAGAGTCCAGCGGAGGGCCACAAAGGT
>NW_011198528.1:0-2209 GCF_000146605.3 Meleagris gallopavo
ACAGTGACATGAAAGACAATTCTGACTGGCCATGCAGATTTTTTACGAGCATGGCATGCAGACCTCTGTTCATCACAGTCAAAGAAGCATAGCTAACAGTGGTGACTGTGTTGAAGAACAGTGTTCTGTAGCTGAGAATTTGCTCTCTCAAGGAGTGTTATTGTGCTCTTCTTATCTGTTACAATTTCCATGGAAATAAATACTAGGCATTACTTTCAGAGCAACTTACACATCTTACAAACTCTCAGGGCAAGATAAAAAACTTTCCCCCACCTCAGTTCACACTGATTCAAATTGCTACATCATCCTCTAAAGCAGCTCTTAAAGGCTCATCACAGATCAGGCTGATACATGCAATTGTTTAGTGTAAGATCATTATCTAATGCAGAGGATGCCACTAAAGAAATGTACTGTGAAAGTCTGCTGATCAGCTTAAGATCTGCACTACACATGAAAACTGAAGCACTGTCACTATTTCCCCACAGGTTCTCTAAGCAAACACGGTAAGACTGGTTACAAGCCATACTTTTTACAAGATGTATCATGACATAATGTCATAAATTAAGCATAGTCTACAGAACATAGGCCAGCCAACACAAGACTGTGTATGCATTGTAATTCTTCCGGACACAGAGCAGCAAGAATGAAGTAGAAGATGGTTGCAGACACACTCCAGGATTATGCAGTCACAAAACCATTGCTGCCATGTACTGATGCAGCTGCATTCGCATAGGATGTTTTAAAGGAGTTCACCTTTAAATGAATGAAGATGATTTTTCTTCTGGGGGTTGAACTTGGCTCATCTATGCTTATTAGAATCAGAACACAAAAACAATACCACTCCTAACACTGTGATTAGACTGATAAAAAAAAATAAAACAAGCACCTCTATCAGCTGCTATACACTGCTTTGTTACAATGCAAAGCCAAACCAGGCAAGCAGAAGATGTTCACCTAATACCAGTACTTTATCCATTCAGTGCTTCTCAGAATCAGTTCCTTAAAGAAGAACAAATCCTCCATTAGAGCAGGCCTCATCCTGAGATACCAGGAGCATCCTTCATCAGTAAGGAAAGTGACAGCTGTTGGCAAACTCCATGCTGAAGGGCGCAACTCCAAAGCCCATCCTGCAGCCATTCTGACCTCAGCTCTCCCAGCCTTCTGCTGAGCTCCCTGTCCAGCCAACCAAAACTGTATTCCTGCAGAAAGAGCAGCACTCTGCTCTGCTGGGTGCTCCTCAGCACAAGCAGAGAGAGCCCCTACGGCTCCAACATGTGCATCCAATGGAACGAACCAGCAAGAGACGTTCTGTATAGCAGCTGAAGCCTACACAGGTCAAAGACATCAACATAAATACATAAAACTCGGTAACACAAAACTTTAACGCACACTTTTACTTTCATGAAAGTAACCAGGATATATAGGTTCCACACCTAAAGGTTAATGTTCTTGCTGCAACTGCAGGTCTTGCATGAAAAGTGGGCCCACCAGAGCAACAGATACTCCATGGGAACCCTATGGTCCCCCAGGGTTGCAAAGAACTGTGTTTCTCACTCACTCCACCAACACTTTCTGTCAGAGCAGACTCTCCTAAGTGCCCCCACCCTCTGCACAGCACAAAGACTTTCTATTTACTACCATTAACAGAGAAAGGAAGGAGGACCAATCTCCTACAGTTGGTGAAAATGAGAACTGGAAGCAAAAGACCTCTGCATAACTGCATGAGAAAATACTGCTAAACAGGTTGTCTTCATTCCAAGTAGTACACAGTGACAGGAATTAAAGCCTTCCAGATTTCTTTTCTGCTCTGGTTTACAACTGTGTGGATGGCAGTTGCAGCAAGCATGCCAAAGATCCAAGGGATCCTCCTGCACCATGAGAAGTGATGTTAACTCTGGCCACAGCTGGTGGCAAGTGATGAACAGAGGCACCTGAACTGCAAGGTACTAGCAGCCTGCTTGAGCTATCATTCCCAATGCCTTACTTCCTTTTATAAAAACAGCTGATTTGTAGCAACTCCTACAGCAAAGCCCCTATGTCTCACATGGCACTATATCAGGCCTGGGGTAAGTCTTACCTCACAGACGTTCCCTAAAACAACAGAAACATAAAGCAAGGACTGCATGAAGGCTCAGGCCACAGCTATGCTGTACTTTCTTATTTTTTTTACTAAGAGGTAGCACTAAAGAAGCCCACAAAACAGCAAGGA
>NW_011198529.1:0-589 GCF_000146605.3 Meleagris gallopavo
TTCAGCCCTCTAGGAGGCAGAAGCAAGGACTTCTGGGAACAAGGATTTGCCTTTCCTATGTCACAAGCCTGCTGCTCACACTGTCATCCGCAGCAGAGGGCCATGGTTCTGCTGGGAGAGCTCCTGCTACACAGTTTCGTGACACTGCAGCAGTCACCTGCACTGCAATCACAGCACGGTAGTGATGTTCAGGTTTTCATTTCCCTTTTGGGATTTCCTCCAGATCCTTTATCATCTTTGTCACCCTCCACTGCACTCTTCCTAGGAGATCCCTGTCTTTTTCGAACTGAATCCTAGAACTGGACACTGTATTCCAGATGTGGCCTCACCAGGACAGAGTAGAGGGGGAGGATCTCTTCCCTCAATCTGCTGGCCATGCTCGTTTTAATACATCCCAGGATACTGTTGGCCTTCTTGACCACAAGGGCACACTGCTAGCTCACAGCCAACCTGTTCACCAGGACACCCAGCTTCTTTTCTGCAGAGCTCCTCTTCAGCAGGACAGCCCCTATCCTGTACTGATGCATGCAGTTATTTCTTTACACTTGTTTTTGTTGAACTTCATCAGTTTCCTTTTTGCCCAACTCTC
>NW_011198530.1:0-1406 GCF_000146605.3 Meleagris gallopavo
GCAGGCAAGGCTGCCAACCTCCACATTTCATAGCAGCCCAGGCTGCCCCACGGGGCCCCAACCAACCTGGCCTTGAACACCTCCAGGGGTGGACGGGGATCCACAGCCTCTATGGGCAGCTGTTCCAGCACCTCAGCACTCTCATAGTAAAGAACTTCCCCCTGACATCCAACCTCAATTTTCCCTCTTTCAACTTCAAACCATTTCCCCTTGTCTTGTTATTATCTATCATTTCTGTGAGTTGAAATGATATAGTTAATAAAAACAAAAAGAAAGAAAACTAAGGGTTTGATAGCAAAGAAAAAGATGTTTTCAGATCTGATTTCAAAATGATGCTGAGCAAATGAGAAAGCAGATTTAACAATTGCATTCTACTGTATCATTAAGGGAAAATGAGAACAATCTACTTATCACTAACCTGTATTTTTTAAACAAAAAATGAAGCCACTTAAAATACCTGTCTGATAGAAAGCCCATACAGCTGGGTTAATTACAACAAATAGACTGGGGATGGTCTCAGGCAAGGTGCCAGCTTGACATGGTGCGTTCAAACACCAGACTGCGGCATGCCTGAGCAAAGGGACATAGCCTGGGGTGGGGAATGGAAAGGGAAGCGAGGCAATGCCCACTGCACCACGTCAGGATAAAGCCACAGAGCCGTCCATGTGCTTCCACCACGCCATGGCCTGCAATGGGTTCTACCTTCGTGTAACGTAGTGCCTCAGGAAAAAGAGCACATGGCAGCAATGACAGGACTATTTTCTCCTTGGGATTTGGATGCATATGGATTCAGAACAGCCTGTCCTTAAGTCCTCACCGCAGGACAAAGAAAATATCAGAAACATTTGCAAACACATGCTTGGCTCCTCATATAAAGAAAAGGATGAAGAAAGTTTGCAGGGTGAACTGTCAAAGCCTTGATCTGATACTGGTTTGATACTGGTTTTCCCTGTTCCATAAGTTTAACAATCCCATCAACTTCCTCTATTACAGCCTCATACCACCTGATTCCCAGCTCAGCAGGAGGTGAGGGTCAGACCTGCCACACTGCTCCTTCCTTGGGGTGAGGAGCAGCCAGGCTTGGGGGGAACTGAGGCAGGGCCTGGTGCTGCAGCCAGGATCCAGGGCACAGAGCTGAGCCCCTCTCACTGAGGCTGGAGCAGGCAGGAGGTGCTCTCTGCTGCAGGGCAATCATAATGCAGCACATGCAGAGCCAACCACCAAACTGGTTTACAAAACCGGTGGCTTAACTCCGCCAGCGACGCCAGGGAGAGCAGGAACGCCTGAATACACCAACTCTAAGGGATGTCAGAACCAGAAGAGGCTTTTGATATATATTTAATTGCCAAACTCAAAGAAAATCCAAAAGCAACCTGAGGTGAATAACCGAGATGAGAGATTCAGTC
>NW_011198531.1:0-468 GCF_000146605.3 Meleagris gallopavo
CCCTAACGTTTGCTCTTCACTGTGCACATTAAACTTCTGGGTTAATGTTTCTAGGATGAAGTCAAATGCTTGGCAAGCTTACGGGGCCTAGCAATGGCCCCTTTCCTACTACTGTGTGTAGCCTTGGGTGCCACAGTACAAAAAGGCTAAACGATTAGGGAGTGTCCAAAGGAAGGCTACAGAGAGGATGAAGTGTCTGGAAGGCAAGGTGTATGAGGAGCGGCTGAGGGCCCCGGGTTGGCTCAGCCCAGAGAAAAGGAGCTGAGGGCAGGTCCGATGGCGGCTGCAGCTCCTCACAGGGAGCGGAGGCGCAGTGCTGAGCTCTGCTCTGTGTGACAGCGACAGGGGCCCCGAGGGGAACCGGCAGTGGAGCTGGGGTCAGGGGGCGAGTCCGTTAGTAGGTTCCTTCCAACTCGGTGTAGTTCAATTCTGTGATTCTATGAATTCATTTCAGTGAACGTACTTGAA
>NW_011198532.1:0-691 GCF_000146605.3 Meleagris gallopavo
CTTTGAATACAGTGTGTGATTTTTAACATTTTACAAGGGAAATTGTTTTCTTAATTTAGTGTCCAGGCCTTAAAAATGAAAGCCCATTAGTAAAATTACTGACTCATAAGATAATAAAGAACTCTACCTCAAGTCCGTAACACTGATGTCAGACATCAGTACTCAGACAATCAGCCAACAGAGTTTCTGTTACCCATCCCTGATTCTTGCTTGGATAGTAGGTTTTCACCTGACACATAGTAAGGACAAAACCATTCTGTAAGAAATAAAAAATGTGGACTGTAAGTAACAAACAAGCCTCAAAACAGAGGTAGTTATATGTAGTATCAGCACCCTGGATAATAGAAACTATAGCTTTACCAGCAAGGGTCCTCAAACTTCATTAAAAGCGGAAATACTGTTTTTGAATTGAATGCCTTGAGTGTAATACACTGGCATTGTTGTCCTTTGGCTGCTCATCTCTTGTTAATTCTTTCACCTATGGTATCATCAGAGCACAAAAAAAAAAAAATTAAACCCTATAATCTGATTTAGGTAAACATCAATGCACAGCTAAAAGGCTACCCATGCTGTTGAAGAGCACTTAAAACATTAGACATATGTAAAAAATGAAGGATGTGAAAACAGCTCATGTCAGTAGTGTAGTCTATTTTCAGTCAATAAAACCTCAGCAAGATCATGGCAAAAAAAA
>NW_011198533.1:0-804 GCF_000146605.3 Meleagris gallopavo
CTCATAGAGCCATGGGATGGTTGGGCTGGAAGGGTCCCAAAAGCTCATAGAGCCATGGGATGGTTGGGTTGAGAAGGTGCTTGAAGATCATAGAGCCACAGAATGGTTGGGTTGAGTTGGGGGGGATCCTTAAAGATCACAGAGCCACAGGATGGTTGGGTTGGGTTGGGTTGGGTTGGGTTGGAAGGGTCTCAAAAGCTCATAGAGCCATGGGATGGTTGGGTTGAGTTGGGAGATCCTTAAAGATCACAGAGCCGTAGAATAGTTGCGTTGGGTTGGAAGGGTCCTTAAAGATCATAAAGCCATGGGATGATTGGGTTGGAAGGGTCCTTAAACATCACAGAACCGCAGCACGGTTGGGTTGCAAGGGCCCTTAATGGGGGGCATCCATTCCAGCCCATGCCATGGGGTTCATTAGATCAAGGCTGCTCAAAGCCCCGTCCAACTTAATATTGAACACTTCCAATGAAAGACATCTGCAACATAAACACGGCCCTTCTATGCAGCCCCTTCCCCAAAATTCTCTGATGTCAGCCCGCACAACCCATCCATCTGCCTACCCAATCCGCCTCGAGCTCACTGCATCACTGCTACCAACTGCACCGGGTATCAGCGTTCCTGCAGAAATGCTGCTCCTAAAGCACCAGATTTGGGGTTCTCTATTTCTATGGGACACTAAATTCGTGTTTATTGCTTCTACAATTAGGGGCCGGGCAGCAGAACAAAACCATGTAAAGATAATTATCACTTTTCTATGGAAAACCCCCGCCTCGGGTTAACCTGTATTTGTCACTCGGGCTCTTT
>NW_011198534.1:0-483 GCF_000146605.3 Meleagris gallopavo
TGTACATAGCAGGGCGGGTAAACTAGATGATCACTGTGGTCCTTTTCAACCAAGGCTATTCTATGATTCTATGATATGACAGGCTGTACTAAAAAGCTTTAGTAAAAGGACCTTGCCTAGCAAGAAAGAAGACAGCCCACTTACCTTATCCAGATTTATAATCAGATAGTTGGGATAGTTTCTGACCAGTGACACAACTACATGTGAAGCACTGCAGGATGGAAGAAGAAGACCACATTTACAGTCACATCACTAATTTTCAAGCAGCAAAGCAATGACAGACTACATGTTTGCTAATAAAGGGGTTCAGAGGACGAGGGAGTCACACTCAAGCGGAGGACAGCTCAGTGAGGGATTTTAAGGTACCCCTACGTAAGATAAACCCACGCGAGGCCATAAGCTCGCCTTAGGTGTGACTTCTACCTGCACTCAGCCTTTTAAGACTGACGGCACACAGAAACCCGACCCGTCGCAGCCCCACCC
>NW_011198535.1:0-1851 GCF_000146605.3 Meleagris gallopavo
GATCAATGGCACCCAATGGGATCAATGGCACCCAGTGGGAACCAATGGCACCCAGTGGGAACCCAATGTAAACCAATGGGAAGCAATGGGATCAATAGCACCCAATGGGAACCAACGGAATCTATGGATCAATGGCACCCAATGGGATCAATGGCACCCAGTGGGAACCAATGGGAACCAATGGGATCAATGGCACCCGATAGAACCCAGTGGCACCCAGTGGGATCCAAAGGCACCCAGTGGGAACCAATGGGAACCAATGGGATCAATGGCACCCAATGGGAACCAACGGGATCTATGGATCTATGGCAGCCAATGGGATCAACAGCACCCAATGGAACCCTATGGGACCAAAGGTACCCAATGAGACTCTATGACACCCAATAGAACCCTATGGCACCCAATGGGACCCTATGGGACCAAAGGTACCCAATGGGACCCTATGGCACCCAATGGCACCCGATGGAACCCAATGGGACCCTATGGAACCCAATGGCACTCAATGGAACCCAATGGCACCTAATGGCACCCAACTCACACCCATATGGCACCCCATGGAACCAATGGGACCAAAGGCACCCAATGGCACCCAATGACACCCAACTCACAACCAATGGCACCCAAAAGGACCAATGGCACCCAATGGCACCCAAGCCATGGCAACCATGAGCACCCATGGGTGCTGCGGCCGCTCCCATGAGCCCATATAGCAGCCAAGGGGCACCTCTGCGAGCTCAGCCCCACCCCCACGCAGCACCCATGGGTGCCACAGCACACCCCCCCCCACGAGGAGCACCCATAGGCTCCCTATGCTGAGCCCCCATTCTATAAAGCCCCGCCCACCGGAAGCCACGCCCCCATTTTGTAACCCCACCCATAACCACGTGCTTCCCATTCCCGCCCCCAATAGTCCAAACTCCCCCCGGAAGTTCCCGTCCGCACCGGAAGTCCCGCCCACTCACCTTCCGGGTAGTTCCCGCAGCGCCCGTTCGTAAAGGAGGTTGAGGCGGGCGCGGGGCGCCCCCTGGCGGGCGCGGAGGTATCGCAGCCAACAGCGCACCGAAAAGGGATCCCGCAACAGCTGCTCCTCGTGTGGAACGTCCGCCTCTTCCTGAGGGGGGGCGAGCGGGGAGGGGGGACTTGGAGGACTGGCCTGGAGGACTGAGGGATGCTGGGAGGGACTGGGACGTACTGGGACATACTGGGAGGGACTGGGACACGCTGGGAGGGACTGGGAGGCATTGGGACATACTGGGAAGGACTGGGACACGCTGGGACAGACGGGGATACACTGGGACACAACGAGAGGAACTGGGATGCTCAGACAAACTGGGAGATACTGGGAGGGACTGGGAGGGATTGGGACATGCTAGGAGGCACTGGGACATACTGGGGGGGATTGGGGGGGACTGGGACGTACTGGGACACGCTGGGAGGGATTGGGACATGTTGGGAGACAACGAGAGCCACTGGGATGCTCAGACAAACTGGGAGATACTGGGAGGGACCGGGAGAGACTGGGACATGCTGGGACATACTGGAAGGGAGACTGAAAGGCACTGGGACACACTGGGAGATGCTAGGAGGAACTGGGACATACTGGGAGACAACGAGAGAGACTGGGATGCTCAGACAAACTGGGAGATACTGGGAAGGACTGGGAAACACCAGGAGAGACCAGGATGCTGAAATGAACTGGGAGATACTGGGATGCTGGAACTGGAGCGAGGCGGTGGGAGAGGCTGGGAGACACTGGGACCAACTGGGACAAACTGGGAGGAGCAGGATGGATGCTGGAACAAACTGGGAGGACCCAGACGAACCGAGATGCACCGGACCGGGACAATGGGG
>NW_011198536.1:0-535 GCF_000146605.3 Meleagris gallopavo
GGAATGCAAGATAACACAATATAATACAATCTGATTGAAATTGAGACTAATAAATCAAATAAACAGGAGAGAGAGAGAGTTCCCGACACCGATTCAAACCTGAAAAGCTTGGAACGGCCAGGAAAGCACCCTCCAGCACCCACTGCCAGGCAGTAAGAGACCGCCCCACCCGGAAGGGCCAGATCCCATGGCTTCTGTAATGTATAGGGATAGGTGCCTGGAATTGGAGCATTAACACTTAAACTCCCAGTACACTACATGATGTTTTGATGCGGAATACTGAGAACCAAAACAAAACAAAAAATATAAAACCATGACAGACGTATAATTCACAAGCCTGAGCAGACCAGGATTTATCTAACGCCCCTGATTCGGCTACTGATAATGTTTTCCCATCAACTATTGCATATCCTGACCTACGCTTCCCATCTACCACCCTAGAGGACCTGTCTGCATATAATTTTCCTCCTTCCTGTAACTCTTCTTCCTCCAGGTCTTCCCGAATTTTGAATTGATGTTCTATACATTGTATACA
>NW_011198537.1:0-1270 GCF_000146605.3 Meleagris gallopavo
ATCACCATGTCACCGTGTCACTGTGTCACCAGATCACCCCGTCATCATGTCACCATGTCACCCCATCACCATGTCACCGTTTCACTGTGTCACCAGATCACCCCGTCATCGTGTCACCATGTCACTTTGTCACCCCATCACCATGTCACTGTGTCACTGTGTCACCACGTCACCTCATCATCACGTCACCATGTCACTTTGTCACCCCATCACCATGTCACCGTGTCACCAGATCACCCCGTCATCATGTCACCATGTCACCCCATCACCATGTCACCGTTTCACTGTGTCACCAGATCACCCCGTCATCGTGTCACCATGTCACCATGTCACCCCAACACCATGTCACCCTGTCGCTCCATCGCTGTGTCACCCTGTCACCCCATCACCCCATACTCTGTTCACCATCCCAACACCCCATCACCCTGTCACCTCAGCACTGTGTCACCCTGTCACCCCATCACCCTGTCACTCCATCACCCTGTCACCCTGTCACTGTCACCCCATCACCCTGTCACTCCATCACCCTGTCACCCTGTCACTGTCATCCCATCACCATGTCACCGTCACCCTGTCACCCCATCACTCTGTCACCCTGTCACCCCATCACCCTGTAACTCCATCACCCTGTCACCCTGTCACTGTCATCCCATCACCATGTCACCGTCACCCCGTCACCCCATCACTCTGTCACCCTGTCACTCCATCTCCCTGTCACCCTGCAACTCTGTCACCATCACCCCATCACCTTGTCACCCTGTCACTTTGTCACCCTGTCAGTCACCCCAACACCTTGTCACTCTGTCACCCCAACACCGTCTCACCCCAACACCTTGTCACTCTTTCACCTTGTCGCTCTGTCACTTTGTCACCCCGTCACCCCATCACCCTGTCACTCCATCAGCCCATCTCCCTGTCACCCTCTCACCCTGTCACCTTGTCACCATGTCACCCAATCTCCCCCTCACCCCGTCACTTTGTCACCCCACCACCCTGTCACTTTGTCACCCTGTCACTCTGTCACCCCATCTCCCTGTCACTCAGTCACGCTGTCAATTTGTCACCCTGTCCCCCATCTCCCTGTCACTCTGTCCCCCTGTCCCCCCGCGTCCCCTCACCATGGTGGAGTCCTCCCTGCTGAGGATGAGGAAGCCGTGCCGCTGCCCTTCGTCCTCGGGGGGGTCGGGGGCCGAAGGCTCCTTCTCTGCGGGCTCAGCTGCAGCGCTGGGCTCTGCCTGAGGGACAGGGGGACATGGGGACAGATGGACCG
>NW_011198538.1:0-850 GCF_000146605.3 Meleagris gallopavo
CGCGGGGGCAGCGCGAGTCGGCCCGGCCGTCCCGGCCCCGCGGCCCCTGCGTTCTCCCACCCCAAGTCCGGCTCCTCCCCGTCCCATCCCAGCCCCTCATTCCCCAGCTCTGCCCTGTGGCATCTGCGCGCCCCAACCCTAAAACGCCGACCGCGGCTTCCCCAGGCCCGCATCCCAGCGTGCCCCGCTCCTCCCAGCCCCCCACTCGCGGCCCGTGGCTGCCTCCCTACCCCGTCCCGGCCTCCTATTCCCCGCCTTCCCTACACGGTCGCTTCCCTGGGCATCGCGCTCCAGACCGTGTGCTCCAGGGACCCTTGAAGACCCACCTTGTTGACGCTCTTGAAGCCCAGCTGAGCCATTCCATTCATGAAGGCTCGGAGGTCCTCAAAGCGGCTGGCAACCTCGGCCACCATCAGGGTACCGCTGCAGGGACAGCACGGCATTGAGGGGTCCCAGTGCACGCACTGCCCAGCGCTCCCTTGCTGCCCGGCACACAGCCCTGCCTACCCCTGCTTCAGCACGCGGTTGGCTTCCTCTAGGATCTCCTGCAGGTTGGTGCCCATCAGCGCCAAGCAGAAAACTGCGATGTCCACCGATTCATCTGCCAACGGCACCTGCAGAGCAAACAGACTGAATGGGGCCTGTCCCCGCCCTTGGCATTCCCTTGACTCTGAGATTCAGCTGAGCACCTTCTCAGAGAGGGGGGCCACAAATAGCAGGACCCCACATTCAGAACGTACAAGCATGGAATTCTCACTGACTTCCAGCAGGTGCTCTCAACCATCCTCTTCTGCTCCCCACATGATGCCCATCCCATATCCTGCTACCTGACAGGCAGCCTCAAGCACAC
>NW_011198539.1:0-494 GCF_000146605.3 Meleagris gallopavo
CCCTGCTTCAGCACGCGGTTTGGCTTCCTCTAGGATCTCCTGCAGGTTTGGTGCCCATTCAGCGCCAAGCAGAAAACTGCGATGTCCACCGATTCATCTGCCAACGGCACCTGCAGAGCAAACAGACTGAATGGGGCCTGTCCCCGCCCTTTGGCATTCCCTTGACTCTGAGATTCAGCTGAGCACCTTCTCAGAGAGGGGGGCCACAAATAGCAGGACCCCACATTCAGAACATACAAGCATGGAATTCTCATTGACTTCCAGCAGGTGCTCTCAACCATCCTCTTCTGCTCCCCACGTGATGCCCATCCCATATCCTGCTACCTGACAGGCAGCCTCAAGCACACAGCCACCCTATGGATCTCCAGGAATTACAGAATCCCAGGAAAGCAGGGGTTGGAAGGGACCCCTGGAGATCTCTCCACTTTAACCCCCCATAATGCAAGTTCTCTACAGCAGGCGGCACAGGAAAGCGTGCCAGTGGATTTGAGTAT
>NW_011198540.1:0-870 GCF_000146605.3 Meleagris gallopavo
GCTACCTGACAGGCAGCCTCAAGCACACAGCCACCCTATGGATCTCCAGGAATTACAGAATCCCAGGAAAGCAGGGTTGGAAGGGACCCCTGGAGATCTCTCCACTTTTAACCCCCCATAATGCAAGTTCTCTACAGCAGGCGGCACAGGAAAGCGTGCCAGTGGATTTGAGTATTTCCAAAGAAGGAGATATTCCTTCTGCGCAGCTTGTGCCAGAGCTCTGGCACCCTCGCAGTTAGTAAGTTCTTTCTCATGTTCAGATGGAACCCCCAGGTTACAGTTTTTGTCCATTGTCCCTTGTTCTGTCGCCAGGCAGCACATGGATGCACTCTGTCACTATCAGTACAACAACAGTGCGGCTCTGCAGCTCCTCTCTGACCACACACAGCCCACCTGCCCTCCAAGGAGCACACCTGGCTCCTTGGTGCACCAGTCACAGCACAGCCCCTTACCTCAGCCATGTCGCAGATGGTGACAAGCGGGCTGAGCGGCACCAGGTCGAAGCAGTGCACCTTATTCCGGACACTGCTGGCAATCTTGCAGTCCCCGCACCCAAAATCTGCCACGACCAGCGAGGCTGACCTGCAGGGGCACAGAGCTGGTAACGCTGTACCCCCTTCATGCCCCCCAGCACCACTCCTCTATGCTCTCCCCATCTGCAGTGCTGCATCCAGGTCTGGGGCCCTCAGTATAAGAAAGACAGGGGGAGCTGTTGGAGAGAGTCCAGAGGAGTCACAAAGATGATCAGAGGGCTGGAGCAGGTCTCCTATGAGGAAAGGTTGAGGGAGCTGGGCTTGTTCAGCCTGGAGAAGAGAAGCTGCAAGGTGACCTCAGTGCAGCCTGCAGGACCTAAAGGGAGCCTACAGACAG